>NC_045596.1:171151101-171364379 GCF_009762305.2 Zalophus californianus | reverse complement strand
CCAACTAAATTAAACTTGACACATTTACCATACATTTTTATTCCTTCTTAGATCTGGTTGGGACAGAGGGTTTTCTCTAATTATATATATTAGAGTTTATGTTTTACTCTATATATTAGAGTTTATGTTTCATTCTGGAACTGCCTAGAGACTCATTGGTGTTATAGGTGCAAGATAAATGTTAGTCATTATCATGATAAAACCTTAATAAACATTTAAGCAATGCAAAGTTATAATTTGGGGAGTTTATGGAAGAATCTGAAATAATTCAAATCATGAAAGATTCCATTACTAAAGGTCGCTGGGCTGGTTTCTGGAACACACAGTGCTTTGTTCATTTTTACCCTGGCTCTCCCGCCATACCACTCTATTTTGACAGGCAAAAGCAATTAAAGACACTGTTTTGGAACCGTTCATCTTCTTTGCCATTCCTCCTTCCCATCTTCTATCTCCATCCAATCTGTCATTAGCATACACATGCCTTGGCCTTGAGCTGGCCTTGGCAGAGCTAAAGAAAGAGAAAAATAATTTCTGAGAAAGAAGGAGACCTATTGTGGAATGTGAAGGGCTTTGCACTAAAACTCAAGGGCCCTAGAGGCTGTCCGTGTTTTCTGGCACTTGAAGGTGAGAGTAGCAGCAACTGAACCACAAGCACCAGTGTGCTTAGGCTCATAACAGCCAAGACCAACAGAAAAGTAGAAAGTCGGCCATTGGCAAAAGGAGGAGGCCTTATGAAATGCTGAAAAAGACTATGTGAGGCTCTTAACAAGTGCCGAAAGCCTGGGCAAAAGCAAATGGAAAGGAGAGACTTTCAAGGCTGTATCACAGCTTTTTCTCATGTGTATGGAGTAATATGTTGCACACACACACACACACACACACACACAGAAATATGCTTCTACATCAAGAATCCTGTAACACTGAAGTGAGCATTGCACCAGAGAACTGTCTTACTTGGTTTAGCCCATTTGAGTACCAGAATCTTGACTCTAATAGGTAGGTTCTGACAAGTCAAATGAACTAGCTATACATTTAATACCCAGAAAGAGAGTGATCTTCTTTTACAATTATTCTTCAGTTATATTAAACATCCAAAGTTTAACTGTACAGCATGGTTAATTTTTACATATGTACACACCTGTACACACACCACCCTCCTAAAATATACCCTTCCATTACCTCCAAATGTTTCTCTAATTTTTCCTCTTGGAGGGGATTCTTTACCATATGATTTTATAAAGTTGATTAAATATTTTGAGAAGTGAATAACCCCCCCATTCTGCAATGGTAATATAGAAGGGAATAATATAAAGTGAATGTAATCCTGTGTCTATGTGTGGTGTGTACGTATGTAGTAACTTTCCAGATCCTTCTCACCAGGAAACCAAGAGCCACTGCATCAGGCTTGTCACGGGAATGGGTCTGATGGGCTAAACGGTCTGAATCTTTACTGTAGATCTCACTTTTTGTCTGTTTCTTATTGCCTGTACCCAGGAGTGAACTTGTATGAGACCTTGGCCAATGAGCTCTATGCACTTGTTCAAGATAAATTCCTCACAACCCAACTCTTTTTCATGTGATTTGAATGGAAGGACTTACTTGCTTCCAACACAACCACTAACGTACTAATAGTGGTATGGAATGTTGTAGTTCTCTAATTTATACCAGAATGATCAGGGTCTCTCTGTGTTCCCTGTGGCAGCCCCATCCTTTCTGTAGGGTCAACATTCTCAATGCCTTCTGTGGCAATGAGTAGCATTTTAAGCCTCTTTTTTCAGGTAGCATCACTTCCTGCTAGGATTCTCCATTTTCAGAGGACTGGGAGACACTTTGTGATACTATTCTGGCAGCAATAGCTTCCATTGCGATAAGGTAGTTATTGGATGTCAATAACTTGCGTGTTCATAAGATGATTACTATAACGCTTTACAAAGGTAGAGTTTTGTATTTCGCTAGGTAATGTGCCATTTTTTAATTTTGACAATTATCCTGTGAGGAAGGTATTCCTCCTAGCTTTACCGAATGCATGAGGAGTAGGAAGTTAATCAGTTCTGCCAATATGGGGCAGAGCTGAAATTTGAACCTCAGGATTCAAATTCCAAATCTTATTCATGATTTTTTAACACAAATATACTGTATTGTCTCCCACTAGAATAAATAATGGCGGGGTAAATTCGAGCTGTATAAAATCAACCTGTCACTTTTATTTCTGTTGGTTATTTGTAGATATGGTATTATTATGTTTTTTAACATTACTTTAGGTTAAAACCCATGAGACAAATTGTTCAGTGACACCACTAATGGTCAGATGTCTAAGGAAAAGCAACTGTAGATGTAAAAACTCTGTCTCACACTGGCCTCCCTGCTTTTCTGTTGAAAGTATGTCCTTGAACTACAAATGTGACATATCAGTCTCTTGCTTAACATTTCCACTGTCTTCTCATCTTCCACAGACAAAATAAAAACTCATAACTAAGTTTAAAGGGTCTTTATAAGCTGTCACTTATCTCACCAGATTCATCTTCCCCTTAACCCTCACACATACACACTCTCAAAATCTATACTTTAGCCAATTTGGTTTTCTTGTACTTCCTCAAACAGTATGCTTTTTCTTATTTCCAGGCATCTGTGCATGTTCTTTTCTCTATCTGGTTAAATTTCCCCTACTCTTGGTTCAGTTGACTTCATCACAATTTACAAGTCACTTCCTTTGAGAAGACCTCCCTTGTGATTGGTTATTTGGAGCTTGTAGAGCCATTTCTAGCACATTAACTAGGCTCTAAATAATTTTTTGCTAAACAAATGAAAATTAGTAAGTGTACAATAACATGGAGAAAAGTGCAGAGAATAACTCTGTTTCTTATTTTTAGAAAGCAAAGAATTCTAAGATTGCAAATATGGCAGAAATAAAATTTATTTTTAAAGTTTCACTCTGCTTCATCAGGTATTTCCTTAATCTGGGGACCACCATTTTAACTTTAGTAAACCAGTGCAGTACCCTAATCCATCCCTATTCAATAAACATTTGTTGTGTATTCCAGTGCCTAGGACTGTTGCAGATGCTGGGGTTATAACAGTGTATAAGACAAATAAAATTGCACCCCTCATTGAGCTTACAACCTAGTGAAGAGGACAGGCAACAACCAAATGAAGATATAAATATAGAGTTTCAGGTAGTGATAAGTGTTATAAAAATAAAGTAGTATGGGAAGCAGAATATGATTGGTGTGGAGTCACTTGGATCATTTTTTAACAGGGTCAATAGGGAAGGCACCCTGTAGAGATGACAATTGATGAAAGACCTGAATAAAGTAAGGACATGAGCTAAATATCTAGAAAGGAGCATTCCAGGCAGATGAAATAGCAAACGTAAAAGCTGTGAGAGAAATACGCCACTCCCCCACACACAGACACTTATTACAAGGAATTGTAATTACACCATCCTGAGGTCTATCTAGGCAAGTCTGAAATCCATAGGATAGGCCATCAGGAAATACTGGTAGGAGCTGATGCTACAGTCAACACAGAAATAGAACTTCCTCTTCCTCAGGGAAATGTCAGTTTTGCTCTTAAGTACTTTCAACTGATTGAACCAAGCCCACTGAGATTATCAGTACTAAAGCACCTTTCCCAAAGTCAACTGATTGTAGATGTGAATCACATCTACAAAATAACTTCACAGCAACACCTAGATTGGCATTTGATTGGGCAACTGGGGACTATAGCCTACCCAAGTGGACACATACAATTAGCCATCACTATGGGATGCCATATAATGAGGACTAAAAAGAACCAGTAAGGTCAGAGAGGAACAAGCCAAGGAGAGAGTGATAAGAGATGAGATAGAAGAGGCATTCAGGAGCACAGTCATACACGGCCCTGAAGACCAATGATAGAGGTATCATATGTTATTCCATAAGAGTTGGAAAAACACTGGAGGGTTCTGAGTAGGAAGGGATAAAATTTAATAACTGATAGACTTTTAAAAGATTACTTTGGCTGTAATGAGAAAACTAACTTCTTTAGATAAACCACTTAGGAAGCTGTTGCTTTGGTCCATGATAAAGGTGAGGATGGTTTGGACCAGAGGGGTGGAGGTGGGAATATATCATATCCAGGAAATATATATTTTTTAGAGAAAGAGCTCAAGCCGGGGAGGGGAGGGGGAGGAGAGGGGCAGAGGAGGAGGGAGAGAGAATCTTAGGCAGGCTCCACGCCCAGAATGGAGCCCGACCTGGGGCCCAATCTCACAACCCTGAGATCATGATGTGAGCTGAAATCAAGAGTCAGATGCTTAACCAACTGATCCACCCAGGTGCCCCTATCCAGTAAATATTTTTTGAAGGAAGAGCCAACAATATGGGTTTGATGACGGTAGGTGAGGGAGAATCATAAGAAAAAAGGAAGATTTATAGATCTTTGGCCCAAGTAATTAGATCAAAAGGGTCATAACTAAAATGTCAGAGACTAGTAAAGGATAAATGTGAGGGTGTTGGGTGTTTGATATATTCCAACAGATGCCTATGAAGCATTCAGGTAGTGATGTTAAATAGGAAGTTCGATGTGTGAGCATAGAGTTTAAGAGAGGTGATGGTGGTGGTAGGAAGTAAATTAGGATTATCAGCATATCCTTAACTGTGGGACCCTCTAAGAAGAGCAGGAAAATTTAGCAGGGGAGACTGCTAAGGAGCATGAAATTAGGCAAGGTGCCAGGAGAGTGGGCATCAAGATAGTTACATGAAAAATTGGCTAATAAAGGAATGGAAATGGTGCAAATATCAAGGCATTTATAAATTTTTTTTAAAGAGAGAGAGAGAGAGCAAGTGAGCAGGAGCAGGGAGGAGGGGCAGAGGAAGAGGGAGAGAGAGAATCCCAAGCAGGCTCTACACTCAACACAGAGCCCGAAGTGGTGCTGGATCTCACAACCCTGAGATCATGACTTGAGCCAAAATCAAGAGTCAGAGATTTAACTGACTGAGCCACTCAGGTGCCCCTCAAGGCATTTATAGATTTCTAAATGAGCTGACAACTATATCCCAATGTATGGTTATCAGACTAAAATTGTGCAAAAGTGTGTTGAACAAAGAAACCAAAGACCGTGAATGAGCATATCCATCATACCAGAACACCCCATTCCTCACTGCAGCAATTGTTTATTACTTTCCCTCTAGCTCATCTACTCCTCAACCAAAAAAGCTATTATCTATATATTGCTTTAAACACTGTAAAAATAATAAAAAATAAAATTCAAGCAGAAAGCCCCTCAAACCATATCCAGGACCCAGGCATCTATTTGTGACTGTCTACCTCTACCTACAATTTCATGTATGGGATGGGGGCCACTGGAAAAGCCTTCCATCTGCACAGATTTAGAATGGGCCTGTTGATGATGGGAAGGAAGAACAGCAAGAATGGATGCTGTTATGGGGAAAACCATGTGAGAGGCAAGGGAAGGAATACAGAAAATGTATGTTAAAAATATGTAAAGCAGCATACTAACATAAAGAGATGATGTTTGGTTATTCTATTGCAATGAATTCTCCAGCAGATTCTCAGGTCCATAAGAGGTAATTAATGAATGTATTTACAATGCCTTACACAATATTTGGCATACTTTAGGCTCTCCATTAATATCTTTTAAATAACTAATGGAAGTTTTGTCTTGGTAAAAAGCATTCCATTTTGGAGCTGGAGGGCACCTTAAAGACTGTCTAGTACAACTGCTTGTACAATTATAGAAAATTGGTCTCAGAGAGGTGACATAATTCATCCAAGACCATCTAGTGATATTAAAAACAAACAAACCTTATAAAATTTGGCTCCAAAGATGGATTAGGTATTCATCAACAAGTTTTTGAGGAACTTAGATTTGGTAAGTGACAACTCAGAAAAGCATCTCCTTAAATTTTGAATTGATAAAATTCAAAATGAACAAATGAGAATGCTTAACCTGATTTTCCAGATCAATGTCTGGGGCAGGTTGAATTGAAAGAGGCTCACAAAGAATGACTTTGCTGATCAAAAATGAGGATGGGGAAGGAGAGAAATTATTTTATACTATTTCACAAAAGAAGAGCAAGTAACGCAATTAATTTATTAAATTTTAGGTTATTAGAAATGAGCCATATTAAACTGGAGGGTATTATGCTGAGTGAAATAAGTCAATCAGAGAAAAACTTGTATCATATGACCACACTGATATGAGGAATTCTTAATCTCAGGAAACAAGCTGAGGGTTGCTGGAGTGGTGGGGGGTGGGAGGGATGGGGTGGCTGGGTGATAGACACTGGGTAGGGTATGTGCTATGGTGAGCGCTGTGAATTGTGTAAGACTGTTGAATCACAGACCTGTACCTCTGAAACAAAAAATACATTATATGTTAAAAAAGAAGAAGAAGGAGAAGGAGAAGAAGAAGAAGAAGAAGGAGAAGAAGAAGAAGAAGAAGATAGCAGGAAGGGAAGAATGAAGGGGGGGAGATAGGAGGGGGAGATGAACCATGAGAGACTATGGACTCTGAGAAACTGAGGGTTCTAGAGGGGAGGGGTGTGGGGGGATGTGTGAGCCTGGTGATGGGTATTAAAGAGGGCACGTTCTGCATGGAGCACTGGATGTTATGCACAAACAATGAATCATGGAACACTACATCCAAAACTAATGATGTAATGTATGGTGCTTAACATAACATAACAATAAAAAATTTTTTAAAAAAAGAAATGAGCTATATTATAGACAATCAGAGATGGAAGGGAATAGTTTGGGACAGTTGTGACTCAGTGTGGTACTGAGCTACGTATTTTGTTATAACTTCCAAAAACATACTTCAAATATTATAGACCTAATTTATCTCTCCCTGATGTATACCTGCTATGTGTTATCAGTCAGATTACTAAATATTTAAACTTTAGAATCTTTCTCTGAAAACTAGGGAATATAATGATTACTAGTAAGGACTAAATGAGATAATCCATGTGAAGTACTTTATGTCCTGAGCACTCACTCTAGGTAACATTGTAAAGAATAAGCAACAAGCAGGGCGGGTGCCTGGGTGGCTCATTCCATTAAGCATCAGACTCTTGGTTTCAGCTCAGGTCATGATCTCGGGGTCCTGAGATTGAGCTCCACATTAGGCTCCATGCTCAGCGAGGAGTCTGCTTGCCCATTTCCCTCTGCCCTTCCCTCCTCCCCTCACTTTCTTGAGTAAATAAATAAAAAAATCTTTAAAAAAAAAAAAAAAGAGTAAGCAGCAAACACCCACCGTGCAGAGGGAAGATTGGGCATGGACTCTGGTACCCTACAATCTTGGTGCCCATGCCCATTCTTTTTCTTCCCCATGTGGCTGTAGGGGCATGATTTCATATCTTTGAACTTCCATTTTTCATGAAAAAAGTGGGTATGGTAATGACTACACCTCAGGTTCTCCGCAAGAACTGAGAAATATACATAAAAGAAACTAGCAGTTAGTTGTTCTTTTTGTGTATTGTTGGTTCCTCTGTCACCCCATTTGTGCCTCTTCCTGATCTTAGTAGCCATTTCCCCCCTTCTCCTTTTCCCTGTTGATCACAACCAATGGCTTATTCCCAAATAACCTTCCCCTTAGGCTATCAGTTAAACCCTTCAAACATATAGGCTAAAAACACTCTAAAGTGTTATTCCTCCCCTAAGGTATGCATTTTAATGGCAATCCTTGAAAACTTAAAAGCCTGAAAAACCAAAAGAAATCAATGTTTAATGGTGGAATTTGAAGCATTATGACAGGGGAGAAGGAGCTGAAAGGGATTTTAGATTTCACTGCGTGCAACCAATTCATATTATGGATGAGAAAACTGAGAGAGAGGGAAATGACAGGTGTCACCCAACAGCCCTCAGCCCGTAACTCGGCAGAAACTCAGACTCTCAGACTCATAATAGGCTGCTTTGCCTCCAGTGCCATGTGCTCAGAGGGGAGGCTCAGCAGCAACTACCTTACCACTACAGCAAACATTTCCTATCTTTCCTACCCACCACTCATATTCAGCAATAGCTGATTCAGGATCCTGGCCCTCAGGACCCAGGAGTAGTACTCTTTTCTGGGCATCTCACCCCAAAGAACACTGAGACTTTTTCACCTACAAGTAGTGAAGAAAATAGTCAATGCCTTACTTGGAGACTGTTCACTAATCAACTGCTATTAGACAATTATGTATTATTCGGGGCCCTTTACAGGAAGGGAATGAATAGAAGAGATGAATTGGCATTCTATTCATTCTACATCACACAGAAGCAATAGCCAAACCTTAAAAACATAGATGAGAAAAATAGAATATAAAAGTTGGCCATTCTTTTATCTTGTTTCTCCCTATCCCAAACTAGCTGTGTAGTGGTCAGAGAAAAAAAAAAAATGTCTTCACGTTAAGTATCTGCCTTATGTCTGGGTGAGAAACTTGGACTTTAGTTTCTAATGGACGGAGGGAATATTAAAACTGCCAGGCACCCACCAGGCAAACAAATTTTCTTGGGCCACTAGAGAAAACCATTGAATGTACACACAACAAGATGACCTATAAAATCATGCAGTTTATTTATTTTTCTTTTTTTTTAAATTCAATTAGCCAACATATAGTACATCGTTGTTTTTAATGTAGTGTTCAATGATTCATTAGTTGTGTATAATACCCAGTGTTCATCACATCATGTATCCTTAATGTCCATCACCCAATTATGCAACCTTCACTTTGTTTCCTATAGTTAAGAGTCTCTCATGGTTTGTCTCCCCCTCTGATTTCTTCCCATTCAGTTTTCCCTCCTTCCTCTATGATCCTCTGTGCATTGGCCCTGCTTGTTGCTTTAGATTCTCAGGGACATCAGTTTGATCTTTAAATAACTAAGAAAGTGAAACCAATTGTCTTGGAAGGATCATTTCTAAACAAAGGAAGGTATGAGAGGCAAAACAATTAGCTGAGAGAATAATTATTTAAAACTACAAGGCCAAGAATAGGGGATGTGGGACAGAGGATTAGAATCATGGAAACAGTAAAAAGAAAGTAGGGGGACCATATTTTAGAGACATCAAGGGGAGAAAAGTAAAAATGATGAGAAGAAACTGTAATAAAATCATCAAAGGAAGATCAGAGAGGAGGCAAGCGAAGAGCATTAAATAAAAAGAATTTGCATAAAAAGGGATTAAAAAGAACTGAAAAAAATTACAAATTAAAAGATCTAATAAAGATTACTGGAAAATAAATGAACATGGCAACAAGAAAGGTCTGCACGGAACAGTAAATACATTACAGTACTGAGAGGGGGAAACATCACAGAGAAATTGCAGGGTGAGGAAAATAAAAGAGGAACAATAATTTAAAGTTCACCCCACAGAGGAACCAAGAAGATGGAGATAAAAAGGATAAGGAGGTAAGTGACAGATATTAATACAATACACAGAAGGCATGAGAGAGCCATTCAAAGCGTAAAAGAGCGGAGGTAGGTGACAGACACGGGCATGACAGGAAATGTGTGCTGCACATAGGCAGAGGTTTCTTTTTCCCCCCCAAAAAAAAAAAAAACTGAGAAAGCATTCACTATTGCTTTAGATAGCATTGACAGGATGATAAAGGTATTTTCAAATTTGTAATTAAGAGTTTATTCATGCATAAAGGCAGCTCTTGCAATATTAGAAAAGTAAAGTCGGGGACCCTTTTATCTCTGTAAATACCTGGAGAGCCAACTCTGCCTGTCTGCATGCACAATTTAACTGTTATCTACCTCCCCAAAGGAGGTAAATAAATTTTGTATTCAAATATCGAAGGAAAATGGCTTTCAACTTTTTCTTCATACACGTGACATGACTTTGAGGATGCTTAGAAGAACTGGGTTCTGAGTATATGGCTCTCAACAGTGTGGTGATTTTTTGCACTGTCCACTTCCTCCAACTGCAAGACCCAAGCAACATTCTAAAGTAGAAAAAAGAATTGCCTCTTCCACAATGTGCAGGTGGCCCTGTCTCAAGTAGCTAGGTGTCAGTACCTACTTACATAGGACCTCCTTCTGGGTCCATTCTTTTGGACATACATGTACCAGTGCAACTTTCACATGTATCAAAACTGCAGGCCATTGCTTCTAGACAGACTTACTCTCTCTCACCTAAACCACGGGTGGGGGAGCTCTCTTCATTCTCTTACCTGGATAAGCCTATCATTACATTTCAAGAATCATCCCGATTTGAAGCCTCATTGCTAAATTAGAAAGAGATGGTATATCAAAGAAGCCATGCTCTTATTTCACAGATGGAGAAATCAAGGCCAACAGTGGTAATGTGACTAGCTTTACCAAAGGTGACCCTAATATATCAGAAACCCCTCCACAGGTGGCTTATAAGAAACACATTGAAAAGATTTTATTATATTTAGATGGATTATGTAAAAAATACTCTCAAAACCTTCACAGGAAAGTAAAGAAATTAACGTCAAAAATGAAGCAGCTGTGGAGTACTTAGCTACGGGGAAAGTCAAACATATTTTATTGCATTAGGCCAGAGGCTCCCAATCTTTCTTGATTCTCAGTGCCCTTAAAGTCTCACTAATTTTTTATGGCACCTTTGGTCTAAAAACAAAACAAACAAACAAAAAAAAACCCACCTAACTGTTCAGTTTATTAGAGAAGATAGTCGAGAAAAAAAAAAAAAGAAGATAGGTTCAAACAATTTAGTACTTATTCCTTAACAGTTTATTAGCTGTCCTGAAAAAAATAATACACATGAAATGAATGACAAAAAGATACACTTATTTCATTCTTTTATTTTTTTTAAGATTTAATTTTTTATTTGACAGAGAAAGACACAGCGAGAGAGGAATCACAAGCAGGGGGAGTAGGAGAGGGAGAAGCAGACTTCCCCGCTGAGCAGGGAGCCCGATGTGGGACCCGATCCCAGGGTCCTGGGATCATGACCTGAGCCGAAGGCAGATGATCAACGACTGAGCCACCCAGGTGCCCCTCACTTTTTTTTCTTTTCTTTTTTTATTATGTTAATCACCATACCTTACATCATTAGTTTTTGATGTAGTGTTCCATGATTCATTGTTTGTGTATAACACCCAGTGCTCCATGCAGTATGTGCCCTCTTTAATACCCATCACCAGGCTAACCCATTTCATTCTTAACTCCAGTACTGACTAATGGGATGTGTGTACATGTTGGGCGCTGCACAACTTCTCAGACCTTAGAGTCAGATTGCATATTGCCATCCTCATTTCTTTTCACACCATTTTTTACACCATATTTGATTTGTATCATCCTTGCCAAAACAAAGGATATATGATATATGCGATTGAATGGAAGGTAGCATGACTTTGTGTTGAAACCATGAAATACCTCTAGCTAGTAAACAGTGTCCAATAAATGTCCACTGTTGTTATGTTTACTTTGAACATTTAAAATATTCCATTATGCCCCTGTCAGTTCATTGTGGTGTCTATGTGCCATTTTTTGCACAGGGTTTGGGATCCGTAGCTCAAGGTCCTTGCTTTGATCTTACAGGAATATTTATTTTTATTAATGATGACAAAAGAAAAGAGTTTAAACCCTGAAACTGAAATCAAAACAAGTTCCCTTCTATATTATAATGTATGATGAACAAAAACCTTCTTATCTTTATGTTTTCAGTTAGGAGTTTCCTAACCAGCCTGCAGTGTTGTCTTCAGGTCTGGAGTCAGTCCAGATCGGGACCAAAATTCCAAAGTCATCTAACTAGATCCAAACCATTTAATGCAAATATTCAGAACTTGTTTGTTTGTTTTCATTGCTTTGATGAATTTCCAAAGCAGGAGGCAAGAAATCATATTCTATAAAATATAAAGAACAATTTGAACTGAATTCCTCTTAATAATCTAATCTATCTTCATAATAGTAGTATAGTATTGCAGTAATTTCCTTCCTAATACCTGCTTTGATCCTCACAACACCATATAAGGCAGGCAAAGGTATCATCAGTACTTCTATTTGACCTACTGTAGTCTTATAATAATGGTAGTAAATAATCAATGCACCAGTTGATAAATCAAAAGGCTTTATTGAGCACCTACCCTATATCATCAGCATTATGTCAGAAACTGCAGGAGTCAAGAGAAGTATAAAACACGTTTCCTCCCTAAAAGAAGATTTTATACTAACTGTTGTGAATGAAGGTACACACACATAAAACAATTAACGAGTTATTATAGGAGGCAATAGCAGACAATTGTGTTAAGAGAACAATTAAAGAATGGAACAACATATAATAACTGGCAGGTGTGCAGTGCTGACAATAAATACAAAGTGAGTTAAGCCAGAGAGAGATCAATGTGGCTGTAGTCATCCAAGAAGCATTATGCTCAGTGGGAAGGTCACCAGTTGAGAATCCCAAGGACACTCCAAGTCCACTTACCTAATTTATATCTGGAATAACTGGAGGGACTGAAAAGATCAAGAACATCAACTTTTAGTTTCAGTTTTATTATTGTTGTTAATAGTCAACTGGAAGCAAAGTTGGTGGTTACATACTAATCTTCATATGGCAATCAAGAGATTCTAACTCCAAGAAGATATATTCAAATAGATGAATTTTTCTCTGCGATTTACTAGAAGTATGTTTGGAGTTTAACACAATTAAAATGAGGGCAAAGTTTTTTTTGTTTTGTTTTTAACTAGGGAAAATAGACAAATATGAGAGAAAGGCAGGTAAAAGAGAAATCCTGGAATCAGAATTAATTCCAGCCAAATTTAGGAGGAATATCACATCTCAAAAGTCAGGGATAAGTAAGGTAGAGCAGACAATCAAATGGGTCAGGGACACTGTCAGACACAATTTGCATTAGCCCCTACATGAGATTGTAGACAGCATGTAACGAAAATCTAAGTGAAGAACAGATTCTGGCTCCCTACCCAGAGCCTAGATGTTTTGAGGTGGGGGCATAAGGTCTCCAATCCCACCATAAATGAACAATACAGTCATTGCAAAAAAAAGAAAGGAGAAGAAAGAAAGAAGAAAGAAAGAAGAAAGAAAGAAGAAAGAAAGAAAGAAAGAAAGAAAGAAAGAAAGAAAGAAAGAAAGAAAGAAAGAAAGAAAGAAAGAAAGAAAGAAAGGAAGGAAGGAAGAAAAGAAAAAAGAAAAGAAAGTTAACTTCTCATCAAGTACTCTAAAATGATCAGCTATCTCTTCCTCACCTCTTAAATGTCATACTTTCTACAGTTAGGTACTTTGTGCCCACTTTCCTCTTCTTATTCTATTACTATCTTCCTTGGCCATATCATCCACTCCTAAATCCTTAACTACTATCTAAAATTTAGATACAAAATGAGATACATGCCAACATTTACCCTACCCTAAATCAGACCCTGGGGTCTGAATATTTGGCATCTCTCTCTGGTAATTCAGTCTCAATATGAATACATTTGAAATCATTGCTTTCCTCTGTCTGACTCTATGTAATCCATGTATTTCCAGTGTTGTGAATGGGGCATAATCTGCCCAGTCTCCCCATCAGAAAACTTGGAGTCATTTCTCACTTTTTCCTCTTGCTTATGGCCACATCCAATCTGTCTCCCACCATCTCTCCTTTTCCTTTTCCTTCCTTCCTTCCTTCCTCCCTCTCTCCCTCCTTCCCTCCTTCCCTCCTTCCCTCCCTCCCTCCCTTTATTTTTAAAGATTTTTACTGAAGGACAATCTATCAGCACCAAACTGTACATATGTAATGTATACAATTTGATAAGCTTGAACATATGCATACACCCATGAAACCATCACCACAATCAAGATAATAGACATATCCATCATCTACAAAATTTTCTTGTGGTCACTTGTTTGTTTATTTATTTGTAGTGAGATAGTTAACCTGAGATTCGCTCTCTTAACAAACATAAGTGCATGATACAGTATTGTTGACAATAGGTTTTATGGAATATGGAAGATCTCTAGAACTAATTCATTTGGTATAACAAACTATATACCAGTTGAACAATGACTCCCCATTTTCCCCTGCCTCATACAGTTGTTGAAATGATTAAATGTATAATCTATATCAATGTAATGGAAAGAAGCTAGCACATATTATACCTTAAATAAGTGTTACCTAGTATTGTCATTACTCATTATACAGGCAGAGATGATTGGGAGGATAACCTGCAGTGGGACAAGCTAGTCTGATAAAGGTCACAACTCAGGCAACAATAAAATAAGGAAATTATATAGAACGTTTTTGGAGAAACACTGTTTTCAAAATAATACGATGGAAATAAGGTTATATACTTATTGTAAAATGGCATAAAAAAGACAAAGAACCACAGGAGCTCACAGTTTTAGCTAAACTCAACACAATGGGGTGCTATAAAAGTTATTTTATGAAGGAAAATATAAAAGAAAAACCTTCAGCTTGGCATTGATTGCACAATGACAGATAAAAGTTATAAAGACAAATTCATCAACTCGTCCTTAATTTTCAAAGAAAATGAACTTCAAACTAAATGAATAAATGAATGAATGGATAGATAGACAGATAGGTAGATAGATAAAATAGAATACATATTCATAAAAGGGGATTGGAGTCTTAGAGATGTAAAATGTTTTACACTTGATCTTAGCCAAAAGGCCGAGAAGCGATGAGATGTAAAATGTTTTAAAGAGAACATCTTGTGTTCTAAATGAGCCCAAGGTACTGAGATCTCTGACATATAAGCAAGGAACTTTGAGAATATACAAAGATTGAGAAGGATGTATAATGTGATTTTCAAGAAGTGGAAGAGGTGAATTTATTTAAATTGTAAAAATGAGTTTGATATCCATTCTGGCCCATATTTCAGAACTAACCAGTGAAAGGGTGTTTTGTGGCCATTTAGAAAAGGAATCAGGGATCTAAGGAGAGAATAAATTGTATCTTTAAAAGAAAATTATCTATTTTTTTAACATATGATGTATTATTTGTTTCAGAGGTACAGGTCTATGATTCAACAGTCTTACACAATTCACAGCGCTCACCATAGCACATACCCTCCCCAATGTCTATCACCCAGCTACCCCATCCCTCGGGAGGGGGGTGGGGGGATGGGTTAGCCTGGTGATGGGTATTAAAGAGGGCATGTTCTGCATGGAACACTGGATGTTATATGCAAACAATGAATCATGGAACACTACATCAAAAACTAATGATGTTATGGTGATTAACGTAACATAAAAAAACTAAAAAAAATTTAAAAATTAAAAAAAGTAAAAGAAAATTATCTAGGACAAGGGAAGAGAGGGATATGGTCCACCCTGGTGATTGGGTTCACTCTGGGCACCAATTTTTTAGAGTGATAATTTGGAGGCCAACTAAAATAGATCAGAATATCAGGGAGGTTCAAAGAAACACATATGAGAAGGAAGAGTTGGACAAAATTATAGCTGTGCAATTTTTAAGGATTGTCATTTTATTGTTATTTTTAAAAACATTTCTACATAATCTTAAATATTAGAACTAAATATTCATGGGAATCAGCATTAATCATTTCTTCCCTTTTTAAAATATTTTTTTTCTTTTTTTAACATCTTTATTCACATGTAATTTGTATACCATTTAGTTCACCCAAATAAAGAATGGGAGAAAATATTTGCAAATCATATTGGATAAGGGGTTAATATCTAAAATGAAAAGAACTCACGCAATTCAGAGGTTAAAAAAAATCCAATTAAAAATATGCAAAGGACCTGAATAGATATTTTTCCAAAGAAGGCAAACAAATGGCCAACAGGCATATGGAAAGGTGGTCAACATCACTAATCATCAGGGAAATGCTAATCAAAAGCACAATGAGATAGCAACTTACACATGTTAGAATGGTAAATTGTCAATTTCTCCCCTCATTTCTGTAAAGATTTTGCATCGATGCTTTGTTATTAGGTACATACATATATATAATTGTTCTACCTTGCTGGTGGATGAATCCTTTTATCATTATAAATTTCCCTCTATTTCTAGTTACATTCTTTGTTTTGAAGTCTTTGTTTCATGGTAGTATAGCTACTCCATCTCTCTGTGGTTACTATCATGATATAATTTTTCTAGTCTTTTACTTTCAATCTACTTTTATCTTTGAATCTAAAGTGTGACTCTTCTAGACAGTATGTAATTGGATTTTGATTTTTGTTGTTGTTGTTTTTTTTAAGATTTTATCTATTTATTTGAGAGAGAGAATGAGAGACAGAGAGCACGAGAGGGAAGAGGGTCAGAGGGAGAAGCAGACCCCCAACTGAGCAGGGAGCCCGATGTGGGACTCGATCCCAGGACTCCAGGATCATGACCTGAGCCGAAGGCAGTCGCTTAACCGACTGAGCCACCCAGGCGCCCTTTGTTGTTGTTTTAATCCAGTCTGACAAACTCAGACTTTTGACTGGATTTTGTTTAATCCATTCACACTTAATATTATTTTTTATATTGTTGGATTTATGTCTGTTTCACCTTTTCCTTTGCATGTGTCTCATGTTTATTCGTTCCTCTCCTACTGCCTATTGCTTTCTTTTACATTAAGCAAAGATTTTCTTTTTTTAAAATTTTATTTTATTATGTTATGTTAGTCACCATACAATACATCATTAGTTTTTGAAGTAGTGTTCCCTGATTCATTGTTTTTGTATAACACCCAGTGATCCATGCAGTACCCACCCTTCTTTTTTTTTAATTTTTTTATTGTTATATTAATCACCATACATTATATCATTAGTTTTTGATGTAGTATTCCATGATTCGTTGTTTGCGTATAACACGCAAACAATTAATCAGTGCTCCATGCAATACATGCCCTCCTTAATACCCATCACTGGGCTAACTCATTCCCCCACCCCACTCCCTTCTAAAACCCTCAGTTTGTTTCTTAGAGTCCATAGTCTTTCATGGTTCGTCTTCCCCTCCTGTTTCCTCCCCTTCATTTTTCCCTTCCTCTTTTTTTTTTTTTAACATATAATGTATTATTTGTTTCAGAGGTACAGGTCTGTGATTCATCAGTCTTACACGATTCACAGTGCTCACCATAGTACCTACCCTCCCCAATGTCCATCACCCAGCCACCCCATCCCTCCCACCCCCGACTACTCCAGCAACCCTCAGTTTGTTTCCTGAGATAAGAGTCTCTTATGGTTTGTCTCCCTCTCTGGTTTCATCTTGTTTCATTTTTTCGTCCCTTCCCCTATGATCCTCTGTCTTGTTTCTCAACTTCCTCATATCAGTGAGATCATATGATACTTGTCTTTCTCTCATTGACTTATTTCACTTCGCATAATACCTTCTAGTTCCATCCACATCATTGCAAATGGCAAGATTTTGGTTTTTTTGATGACTGCATAACATTCCATTGTATATATATACCACATCTTCTTTATCCATAAGCAAGGATTTTCTAACATTAAATTTCTTTCATGATTTTTTCACTTTTTTAAATTTAGGTTTTTACTGGTTACTCTACAGTTTGCCATATCCATCCTAACTAATCAAAATCATTTTCAGGTTTCCAGCACTTTAATTCCAATAAGACAACATAAACTTTACTAATATATAGCTCTGTTTCTTTCTCCCACTTCATGGGATGATTGTCGTACATATTACATCTCGTAATGTTACAAACTGAATAATACACTGTGATAATTATCACTTTACACAATTTTCTGTCTTTTAAAGCGGCTGAGAAGAGAGCAAGTATATGTTTTTGACTTTTGATATATTAACTTTCTTTTATAACATTCCTGATAGAGTCAAGTTACTATCTCAATTTTGCTCCCACCCACCACCCCTTTCTTTACTTCTTTAATTATGGTTTCCTTTTGTTCTTTAAACATATTTATAACAGCTACTTTCAAGTCTTTTTACTTAAATACAGCATCTGGTCACTTTTCCAGGCTGTTTCTGTTGCATGATTTTTGTTTGTTTGTTGTTTGTCTGTTTTTCTGGCATATGGATCATATTTTCCTGTTTCTGTGCATATACGTTCTCTCTCTCTCTCTCTTTTGATGGAAACTGGACATTTTATATAAGATAGTGTAGCAACTCCGAGTAGTGGTCCCCCTTCTGGGACTTGTTATTGTTACTTGTTTGTTCATTTCTTTAGTACTTGTTAGATTACTTTAGTGACATATATTTCTCTCTTTTAATGTTAAGCTTCTGATAATGTTCCTCAAGGAGGCATAGCTTTGGATATGTCCCAGAGCCTCCAGATAAAATCATATCCTGGACAATCCTTGTGTTTAGCCTTGTGAAAGCCTAAGCTACAAACCCAGCCAAGCCCACTTAGAATTCTCACCTACTCACCTGTGAGGTAACAAACGAGTTTTGTTTAAGCCAATACATTTGTGATTCTTGTTATGCATTAATAGAAAACTAATATAACGGTTAACCAATGTCTGATATTATCCCACTCTAATCTATTCTTCAAGGAATTTTCTAAAAGGGAAATCATGCGGTCATTCTTCCTTGCTTCCCAGCAACTTTAGAAGAAAATCGGAACTTAGCATAATGTCCAAGGCCTCACCCAAATACATCACTTTGCTCAAATAGAATGGTGAATTTGCACTCCTTTAATAAGCCAGGCTGTCACTCATCCCCATGTGATTGCATAAAACACTCTGGTCCCTTCATGCATTTAAAATGAGATGTGAACTCTTTACTCTTATCAGTTAGCACCTACACTATCAGCTCCTCCTCTCTACTTCCTGAGTTTATCTATTATCATTTTCCTCCTGCTTATTACACTCCAGCTGCACTGTTTTCTTCATGCAGGCTTTGGATTTCCTCTTCCCTTGAAATGCTTTTTACAGGTCACTGCTTGGCTGGCTAGTTCTTGTCATTCAGATACTAGCTTAAATGGCACATCTTCAGAGACACCCTCCCTGAACACTTAGCCTCAAACAGCCCTGAAGTCACTCTCACATCATCCCATTTTACTTTAATCATACCACTGATAGATTTTCTTGATTATTTATTTACTTCTTTCCACTCCTCCCATCAACAAACACATACACACGTGCACTAAAATACTGCTTCTATTAAAACAGACACCTAAATCATCTTGTTTAACTCCATCTCTATATTTTAGAAAAAGCCACATAATGGGCACTCAGTGTTTGAATGAAATTAATTATGATTGTCATCACTGTGGGTACAAGGTCTCTAAGTATGGTTTCACAGTGCCCAACCTGCTCAACCATACACAGGAGGCAGCCACTGAGGAGTAAAACACAAAAAAACACAGCCCTGTTTTATATGATTTAATGTTCCTAAGAGAGTTATAGAGATATTGGGGTGAGTGAGAAGTTTTTACCTGGACCAATTTCTCCCAGTGCTCAAGATTATATGATATATTGCCTTGGCAAAAGCCTTGATCACTCTCATTAGAACCGTGGCAAGTATTATATCTGCAGAAAGCCAGGGTGGGGGATAGTCCTATTCAGTAGGATAATATAATTACACTAATTATTGTCTTACAATAAATTAGTAGCAATCAAATTCCATAATGAAGATGTTCAGTACTTTTGGCCTGGGAACCAGAAAGCTGAAATTCATTGAGTAATCTATAAAATAGATACATTAAGGAGTATTTTTTTTCTAAAAGCTTACCTGAGTAATGTTGGCATAGGACTCTTCATTAAAGCCGATATGAGTCACTTGAATCATGCAAGATGAAGTCTAAAACAAATTACATTCCAATAGTCATAGGATACCAATTACCAAGAAAATCTGTATTTGAAAGGAGGAAATATTTAGTGGCTTAGGGGTTTGAGACTCATTGGCATAGGAGTAAAAGGTTTTCTATGGAAAATATTTTGGTGAATCATGTCAGCAAAAATGGAATGAACCTCAATCACAGAGTGACATTTTCTAAAGGAAGGCATCTCTAGGTCTGGTATTAAACAATCATCACTGCCTGCACAGTTTCATACAAGTTGATTAAATCCACAAGCCTTAATTTTTACTTCTGTAACACAGAGACGAAATAATAACAATAGCAACGTGCCTTCCCATCTCATACAACAGTTTGGGGCTCAGATGGAAAAACTAGATGATCTAATATTGTAAGCTGCAATACACTATGAAACGTGCGTGATGCATTTGATACAATCGTGCTATACAGATTTGCTCAGCACTGAACACCTGAACACACAGTAATACTCCAGCTCACTTATGTTTTGTTTTCACAGCAACAGTTGCTGTGAAAATCCAATACAAATTAATTAGGGTAAGAGATATATTAATATTACGTCTGAGCCTGCTGGTTTTCTCCTTTATAACCCAGGGACACCGAGGCCCTGGGATCAAAGGCCAATGTGAATGTCTATAGATAGGTTAACATAGCAGATCACAAGGTTGTAAACCTTCATCCCCCCATGTTCAAATCTCAGAAGTACTGTATAACTAAAGAATTTCTCCCTGCTCCTGAATGGGTCTCTCGCCATAAAGTTATATCTATGCTATGGCCTTGTGCTTTTCACGCATTCCCTCTCCATGTGGCATTTCTGTCACTGCTTCTAAGTCCCTAGAGGCCCAAGCAGCAGCCACAGATGGCAGGAGTGATTTCTATAAAGCATTTCAGGGTGAAAGGTGCTTCATCCACCTACAATGCTATCATGATCAGTCATCTCAGCAAAATCAGAGTTGAGCCTCCTTCCAGTGTGTCACCAGCTGCAAACTGCTGATATCCTTTTGATATGGATTTCTTGATTGTTAAACTAGAATAAAATGTATATTGCTTTGATAAAAAATGCATGTGGAAAAGCTTCTTATTTGAAGGATTAAAAGTAAAATCTGTTTTTGTTCTAATTTCCTTCTGTTCTATTTGAACAGCAGGAGTACAGACTTATTTTTACTATCCTTCTGCTCAGAGCAATGGGATTTTGATATTAAACAAAAGAAGGGATTTTCTTCAAATAGCTAGGCCTAGGCCAGGGAACCAGAGCTATGAGTCGGTGACATGAAAATTGGACTTTGTTACATGAGATGCAACTCTAGATATTTTTTCCTTAATTGACTCAGTGACTGCAGAAAAGTTCATTTATTGTAATCAATATTACTTTACATTGTGCCTCAATGAAAAACTACTTTCTATGGTCAATAGCAATTAGACGGATGGACAGAAATGGCAGCATCAATGGTGATGAAACTCAAGATTTATACCTGCCACTCTTCTTTAAAAAAATATGCCAGGGAAACAGCTAATTGCATTATATTGAATCTGCAGCCTTGCAGGGAGGACATAGAATGGGCGTTGGAAAAATTCAGAAATACCACAGGTCAGGAAGCCGAGATGAAAAAATCTCTCTAAAACTTTATCTCTGATGTTGTCTTAAATTAACCAAGATCTAATAAACAACAGGTAAAACACAGAAGCAGAAGAACCAGGAAGGACACAAGTAGAATATAAATTGGTACCTTGTAGGTATTTCCAAATAAATAAAATAAATTCACTGGAAAACGAATTTATAGATAGTTGGATCTGGTTTTCATAAATAACTGTGGTTGGTGATCATTGGAAAGATAATGCGGATAAAAGAAATCATAGCCAGAAGTACACTAAACAGAAGTGATGAGAAATGAATGAGCACCTATAAAGAATTTGATGGTTTGTCTGAATAAATATAGGGAAATATTTCCCTTCTGCTGGAGTATGCCAACCTGACTATACTCATGCACATAACGTCTCAAACATCTGCTGCTTTGCAATTGGTTTTCTGATTTTTCTCTTTGATCCTTTTTTTAAACCTCTATTGGATGGTTTCGACCAAGAGTTTCCAGATGACAAGATGGTAGTGACACAGAGGAAAAGGTTACTAAGTGTTGTTAGAATCAAGATGGGGGGAGATGAACCATGAGAGGCTATAGACTCAGAAACAAACTGAGGGTTCTAGAGGGGAGGGGGGTGGGAGGATGGGTTAGCCTGGTGATGGGTATTAAAGAGGGCATGTACTGCATGGAGCACCGGGTGTTATATGCAAACAGTGAATCATGGAACACTACATCAAAAACTAATGATGTAATGTATGGTGATTAGCATAACATAATAAAATAAAATAAAATAAGAAGATGTAGTATATATACAATGGAATATTATGCAGCCATCAGAAGGAATGAAATCTTGCCATTTGCAATGATGTGGATGGAACTGGAGGATATTATGCTGAGTGAAGTAAGTCAATCAGAGAAAGACAGGTATCATATGACCTCACTGATATGAGGAATTCTTAATCTCAGGAAACAAACTGAGGTTTGCTGGAGTGGTGGGGGTAGGAGGGATGGGGTGGCTGTGTGATGGACACTGGGGAGGGTACGTGCTATGGTGAGTGCTGTGAATTGTGCAAGACTGATGAATCACAGACCTGTACCTCTGAAACAAATAATACTTTATATGTTAAAAAAAAAAAAAGAAGATAGTAGGAAGGGAAAAATGAAGGCAGCGGGGGATGGGAGGGGGAGATGAACCATGAGAGACTATGGACTCTGAGAAACAAACTGAGAGTTCTAGAGGGGAGGGGCGTGGGGGATGGGTTAGCCTGGTGATGGGTATTAAAGAGGGCACGTTCTGCATGGAGCACTGGGTGTTATATGCAAACAATGAATCATGGAACACTACATCCAAAACTAATGATGTAATGTATGGTGATTAACATAACATAATAATAAAAAATATATATATAATCAAAAAAACAATCAAGATGGGAGGAGTTAAGTCAAACTAGGAATAGGACTGGCATTAGAAGCCAGGGATGCAGTAGCAATGGTGCCTTGGAGCTGCAGCAGAGGTGGATGGAGACTAAGAACCGGCTGCACTAGCACAACAAAAGGAGCCATGTTTGATCAAAGCAAATATGAAAACAAAACTATGTAATTAATTCTAAGCTACAAAGACACTGGTTGATAAAGTAGAAATGTCCTAGAACTGGTAATCTAGATGAAGTTCACAGGATAGCATCCTATAACCCAAGTCACTGCAGGGCATCAAGCCTTGGGGAATATAAAAGAGACATACTTAACCATCACAGCTTCCCGACTTTTTGGGAGATTTCTCTCCATAAAAATAGTACTTCTTCCAGAAAAGGAAGAAGGGAGGCAGGGAGGAAGGGAGGGAGGGAGGGAGAGGAGGAGGGAGGGAGGGAGGAAGGAAAAAAGCACCTAGAAATATCTGGAAATGCTCTCTGGGTTGAAGAAGTTTTTGCACTGTATTGCAAATGCTTACAAATACCCACGAACATAATCTCTTTTCACATTGCTCAAGTGACCCTTAACTTTGTTTGACCATCTGTCTTCTAACCTTGTGATCCCTCTCCATCAGAAGAATCTTTTGGGAAAATGCAATGAGTCCTGGGTGACTCAGTCAGTTAAGCATCCAACTCTTGATTTTGGCTCAGGTCATGATATCAGGGTCTTGGATTGAGCCCTGTGTCTGGCTCCATGCTCAGTGGAGAGTCTGCTTGAGATTCTCTCTCTCCTCCCTCTGCCGCCCCCCCCAGCTCTCTCTTTTCTTTTTATCTCTCCCTCCCTCTCTTTCTCTCCTAAAATAAAGAAATAAAATGTTTAAAAAAAGAAAGAAAATGCAACGAATTGGATAATATCTTTCTCCTACCTCAACCCTTTTAATAACCTCCTGTTTTGCTCTGAATACATTCAAAACTTCGAATGGCCTAGAAGGACTTGCAAGATATGCTCCCCTCACTTCTATAGCTTTAGCTCCTACTTCTCTCCCCACCCCCCCAGCTTTCAGTTCCCAATACCATAAACACTTTACCCGAGGGCTTAACATCTCTACTCCCTTCTGTTGAAAACTTTCCCTACTGCCTGGGAGATTATGAGACTGATTTTTCTTATCAGATGATTTGCTGGTGTTTGTCCTGGAGAGGGATAGAATTAGCCAGAAGCCCTGATAATCTCCCACCATACTTCTTTTATTGTATGCAAATAGGCATTTATAGGTGTTCCATCTTAATTCTTAGTGGTAATAATTCACCAATGAGCATCTGATGTGACTCTAGGAAGCCCTGAAAAGAAGAAAAGAGGGAGACAGATGGAAAAGCAACAAGTACATGTATAGTGATAAGAATGAAAAATTATCAGGGATTCAGGTAGGAATAATAAACTAAAAAGGGCTAAGGAAAAAGACTTTTGTGTACAGCAGGAGAAACCTAAGGAAGTCATGAATATGAAATCACAAAATAAAGTACCAATGGAAATAAAAAATCAAAGAGAAGTTGCTGAACACGATATAAGTAGCCACAGAGAACCAGTGAACATAAACAGAGCAGAAAGCCCAGTGAGATATATACTGCTTATTGCTTATATTTTGAATAGACTTTTATGACATAAGAATAGGAAAATAAGCAAAAAAAATTTTGAATCTTTTCAAAAATTATGATTCTTAAAAACTTGACCAGTTATGAGGTTACCATACAAGCCAAGCTTTCATTGGTCCAAAACTCAACTGCATTAACATTCTTCTTGTATTCCAAGGGGACAAAACAGATACTAGCATTTCAGACAGGTCTGTTTCCTTCAATTGTGCTATTTATTCTCCCCCACGCCGTGCCTTTCATCAATGATCTTTTGTTAAAAAACAACGCTTTATGTACAATGCACACACATCTTGTTGAAAACGAAACAATGCTTTTACTGTTCTAGCTTCATTCAGGCATCTAGTACAAATCTGTTGTTGTCTTAAGCTTTATTGTGTCCCTACCTTCTCATTTAACAATAACACAAAGATCCAATTTATAACCACCCAAAGAGTCAGAGGCATTTGTCTCTCGTGAGGATGTACACAAGTATAGGAGGTACAAATGGTTTCACAGTGCTTGTCACAGTCTATTGGAAGTTGAAGATGAATCAACGACAAAGAGGACATTTTAAATTATTTTGATTTCAATTTACTGCTATACCCACAAGTTTCTGTAAGTAATAGGACAAATAAATAATCATTCTGTAATGGGAAAACCACCCATCCTTTACACCAACCAAAAGGGCTGTGATAATTAACAGGGGCTTTCTGTAGGGGCCACACTGTGAATTAAAAACCATCACAAACAGCACTAGTATTCTGAATTCAGAACTGAACTCAGATGATTTTTTTATTTGGCTTTATTTTTCTACTGAGCCATGAAACAAACAAAAGTTCTGGGATTTTGTTTCTCTGTTTCTAATGTCTTAGTGAAACAAGATAAACAGAAGAGAATTTATATAGTTTCTAAAATGATTCACTTGGAACAAGACTAGAATACAAAAATATTTTATAAACCAGAATAACATCTTCATTCCAGTACTTTAAATTATGCTATATAATCAGGATTTCTTAGTAAATACTGTTGACCCTTGAACAAGACCAGGGTTAGAGCACCAAACCCCTTGCACTGTCAAAAATGCATGTATAACTTTTGATTCCTCAAAAACTTAACTATTGACCAGAAGACTTACCAATAACATAAAGCCAATTAACACATATTTTGAATGCTATATGTATTATATACTGTATTCTTATGATAAAGTAAGCTAGAAAAAATGTTAATAAAATCATAAGAGAAAATATATTTATAGTGCTGTATTTGTAAAAAAAAAAAAAAAAAAACCTTCTATAAGTGGACCTACACAGTTCAAACCCACATTGTTCCAGGATCAACTGTATACATATAGAGATGTGTGTGTGTGTGTGTGTGTGTGTGTGTGTGTGTGTGTGTGTACATACCATGTGGGTATTAGCTATTTGAAGATTGATTTGGGAGGTAAAAATGAATAACCATATTTTCCTCTTTTTACAACACTGTAGTAAATGAAATAACATGTAAGTAATTTCTTAAAGAGTCTAGTACATAATAGGTCCTTAATTTATGCTAGTTCTTTTCCCCTTCTGGATACTAGTTAAGAAAGGGGTGAAATAAAGTTCAGTTGTACTAATTATGTGTTTACCAAAATATGTAAATACCTGCTGTATACCAGAAACCTCTAGATAAAGCATTTTATTTGCTCTTTACAAATGGGCATTGTAATTCCCAATTTAGAGAAAAAGAAAAGAGGCTTAGTAAAAACTAACTCATCTAAATGCATTGTGCAAGACTGTTGAATCACAGATCTGTACTTCTGAAACAAATAATGCAACATATTTTAAGAAAAAAGAAAAAGAAGAAGATAACAGGAGAGGAAGAAAAGGGGAGTATGTCAGAGGGGGAGACGAACCATGAGAGATGATGGACTCTGAAAAACAAACTGAGGGTTCTAGAGGGGAGGGGGTAGGGGGATGGGTTAGCCTGGTGATGGGTATTGAGGAGGGCACGTTCTGCATGGAGCACTGGGTGTTATGAACAAACAATGAATCATGGAACACTGCACCAAAAACTAATGATGTAATATATGGTGATTAACATAACAATAAAAAAATTAAAAAAAAAAAAAAGTTACCGAACCTAAATGCATACAGCTATAAAGAGGTGAAGGTGGTAGGAATGAAAATTTGTACCTGGGGATTTTGACTCCTCTTACAGGTTGAATTGTTTCCTCCCAAAACGGTGTGTTGAAGTCTTAACCCCTAGGACCTCAGAATGTCTTATTTACAAAAGGGTGTTTGACAAGATCATACAAGAGTGGGATGAGCCCTTAATCCAACATGACTGGTGTCCTTGTAAGAAAAGAAGAGAGACACATAGGAAAAAATGCCCACGTGATGATGGTGCAAAGATTGGAGGGACACATCTCCAAGCAAGGAGCACCAAGGATTGGCAGCAAACCATGGAAGAGGCAAAGACAGATTCACCCTCTACAGATTTCAGAAGGAGTATGGCTCTGCCAGCACCCTGAGTTCAGACTTATGGCCTCCAGAATTGTGTGGTTTACCAAAAGACATGGCATTTAATCTAGAAGTTTAGGAAAGAACAAATGTATGCCAGGTGAAGTGATTTTAAGGTCAGATTACTGTTTCATTTCTGTTGGTGGAGATGGAGTTGGTAGTGATGGTGATGTTTGGGTAACAGCTCACTATAGTCACCTTAAATTATGGTGAGTTTATTTTAAGGATACACATGGGAATAAGTGACCAAGGATCTCAGCCACATGGCCAAGGCCCAAGAAGACCCAGGCAAAGCCAAAGATCCAGGCCAAGGAGGAGAAGAAGCCACGGCAGAACTAAGGCTCTGGAGCTTGGACCAGGGAGGTCATTCAAAGTAGCTCTAGCATTCTTGGCCGCAAAAGTTCTGAGTTTATACTCGAGCTCTCCACCATTAAATCAAATCTGCCTCTGTGTCTGTCCACTTACTATTCTCTTGACAATTTGATGATTTCCTCCATATTTTCTAGCACAAACTCCAGGAAAGGAATCACATTGGCTTACCAAATAATCATCATTTATGTTTGGACAATATTTTTCCTACCATGCCATGTCAGAGGCCACTGGTCATCCTATTCCATCTTTCCAAGGCCTTTCTCAGCAAAAGATAATAGGCGGGACAATCCTCAGGGAGTCTGTTCAGATGACAATCTTTCCAAAGAAATTTGTAATACAGTTGTCAAGGGTCTTCTATGTCTATCTAAATCATCCTAATTTTATTCTTTCTATTGCAATCAAAAGATGCTTGTGCACAGAGAAGTGACATAATTAGCTTTGCTTTTTAGGAAGACAGCTGTAGGACCGCTGAGAAGTAAAGACTGAAATGCAAGGAGGTGGGTGGTCAAGACAGTAGCAAGAGGCTTTGCAAGAGTCCAAGCTAGTTACGGGCAGAACCCAGTGTTTCTCTACCATCCACTCCTTGGTGATTTCACATAGGTAGTTGTCTCAAATGTGTACACAGATCACTTGAGATGTACTGGCTTGAGCTGTAGTTTTTGCTCAGTTGTATTTCACAACAATTCATCAGTAGAAATGGGGATGAGGTGACTTAGAGCTCATGAATAATGTACCATGCCCATATACTGGGAGAGAAAACACAGAAAAAAAGAAAAAAAAAAAAAACCAACCCTTGGCTTTCCTATCCATGATTTTAACAGCTTGAGTTATATAGATGCTTTTTACTTCAGAAAAGCAAAGCATCAACCAAAACACCTTTCACAAAATGGCTATGTAATAAAGATTAAGGATAGAGCAAATCCATTTTGCTTTAAGTAAAAGACAACACACATATTATTGTCATCTTCCTTCTGCCTTACTGTTTTTCTTTTAATTAAAATGCAATTTTGTTTGAATTCCAAGGATTCTAATCTTATCACTATCAAGCCACTTTGGAGAGGGGGATAGGTTGGTTTGGCAAGACTTGGAATGCCAGGATCCCCATATACAATGAGCACACAGCAGAAAACAAAGTGTAGCATCACCTATCACCCGAGCTTTTTTTTTTTTTTTTACATTTCAAACTGTCATTTTAAAGAACAAATACCAATATTCCTGAGCAACAGGAAAAACAAAGCAGGTTGGTGGGGTTTTAGGTTTTTTTTTTTTTTTTTTTTTTGGTACCACTTTTCATCTCTCCGTGAGTTTCCTAATAGCGCCTTTGACAAGGAACATGCTTTTCCACTTGTGATCAAAATCACTGAAGAATAGGCAGCTCTCCTTTCCTTTATCAGCCTGCTCTGTAGCTGCTGCCCTGGGAGATTTTTTTTTTATTCCCAAATAAAATCATCTGAGGCCACCACTAAAAGGGAGATGTTTTATAATGAGTAATTAGTCCAAGATCATTTCATTAACCCTTCATTGCCCTCAAATCTGATTTAACCTTTGGAAAAAAGAACATAATTGAAAATATAGGAAATCTATAGCAAAAAATGACAAGAGCTGGAAGAGATATGCTTGCATGGCATGTGATGGGAGAATGTACCTTGAGGGGCACTGCCTGACCTTTTCAAGAAGTCAACAGTCATAATTACATACTAGAAGCACACTGAATTTCCAAAGAGACCAGAGGACGAAGAGACAAGGGCAGTGTATTGCAGTTAGAGGCACTCAGCCTGTTTACAATGAACATTTTGTGCATTTGGTGCAGCACATCAGATGGAAAGCCTGGTTTCAAATTTCCGGGTGGGCAAGTTCCCTTCCACATCACATGTCCTCCTGCCATGGTGGAAATTACAGAAGTTCCTAAACCACAGAGGATCGTGAAGATGAAATATAAGACTGTGTATAAAGCTCTCAGAAGAGGGTCTAGCATGTAGCAGACCTCTAAGCAAATCCTAGCTCCTCAAGATCAGGTAGATCAGCCACCTCCCTGGTACTAAAGGAATTGTTAGCCTTAATATGGAGCACAAAGATTCCAGAAGATATTACTGTTTCCTTTGATTGATTTGGTTAGCTGATTTTGATTTGGAGTCAATTTTGAAGTGTTTGTTTCCTCAATCTCCATTTTATTGTGATATATGACACAACAATTCCTGGCTTCTGTTGTCCTTCAAAGTTAAGAATATGTTACCATCCATTGCATGTCGGGCCATGGGTAAAGGACAGGGATGATGCATATTTTATCCAATTTTAGAATTCATCAGCCAGGGAAAGATTTAGCAGTTTAGGATATTGGGGAAACTTGTTTATAGTATTCAGACATACCTGGTTCTAAATATTATTTGTAATGTTAACATACATACTTTCCATCTCCATTTATTAGCTGGGAATGATAATACTTACACATAGTGTTCATAAGAGGATTAACTATAGCATTTTTTATTTTTATTTTGAAGTAATTTAGACTCATTAGAGAGTTGTAAAAATAACAGAGTCCCTTCATCCAGCTTCCCCAATGTTAACACTTTATAACCGTAGTACAATTATCAACATTAGGAAATTTACATTGATACAATTCAAATTCAGAGATTATTAACTAACATACAACGCATTATTCAAATGTCATCCATTCCCCACACCAATGTCCTTTTCCTGGTGCAGGATCCAATTCAAGATTCAGTAGTACATTTACTATTCAAGTCTATTTAATGTGAGGGTTTCTCAGATTGTCTTTGTCTATCATGACCATGGTTCTTTGGACTAGTATTAGCCCATTAATTTTTAGACTATCCCTCAATTTGGGCTTGTCTATTTTTTTCTCATGATTAGATTGAGGTTATATATTTTCAACAAGAATGCCAAAAACTGGTGTTGTGTTCTCACTGCATCATAACAGAAGGCATATGATGGCAGTATGTCTTATTACTGGTGATATTAATTTTGCTTGTTTGATTAAGGTGGGGACCCACAGTTTGCCACTGTAAATTTACCCTTTTCCTTTTGTAATTAACATCCTTTTGCTACTATTATTTATTTTCTGGCTCAGTTATCCAAGATTTGGCCTTGAAAGTATGTTATTAGCCGCTGTACTATATAAGCATGTTTCCATCTTTTTTGAACTTTACTTTACTCTCTGACACCACAAAGAAGTATTCAAAGCTCAATTCGCATTTTTTCTGTCCCAGCCTCGAAATCAGCTATTTCTCCAAGGAGCCCTAGTCCTTTTTATAGGAAAATGGCATTTACAAATAAATATCTGGATGCATTGGTCCTCTCAGTAGACAGCATTAGGAAATTATATATATTAATTATATATGCTATACTATAATTATTATTATATATAATTAATATATAAATTATATTAATACATTAATATATTAATTGCTTCTAGGTCCTCTCAGCAGACACTGATAGGAAATTATATATATATTAACACATTATATATAATTAATATATTAATTTTATAATTATATATTTTATAGAAGTTATACATATATGTATCTTCTACATTCACACATGTACATTTGTATATCTATCCATCTTTATATCTTAAAAAAAACACAAATTCATGATGATATCTGTTGTCCTCTAAAGTAGGAATTCCAACCCAGCACCAGAGTTCAATTTAACATTTCTCCTTTCCTTATTTGTAACTCCCTTTTCAAATGATGAGAAGTGTGGTTCTTGTTAGTCACAATATATTTACTTATTTGTTCAATCCTTGTATATATATATACAAAATTGCTTCAGAATTGTTAAACCATACTCCTGTGAAAACCAAATTTATGAAATAGAGCAATACTTGTATATATTTTTGTCTTTAGCCTTATGGAATGTATAATTAAAGCTATTTCTAAAGTTATTCAAATTAGTTATGTTCTTCCCCCACTTATTTCAATGTACTTATATCATTTCTTGGTAATACTTTGGGTTCATTTGTTTGTATTCCATTTTTGGTTCCTCTGACAATCTGGTCAATTTCTTTCTTTCTTTCTTCCTTTCTTGCTTGCTTGCTTGCTTTCATTTTTAGGTATGTTTGAAAGGTCAGAGCTATAACAAGAACTATACTCAGAGGAGTGGGACTCCCCCTCATCCTTTTATCCCATTCCCATCCCCATTCTTTGTACCCCAATCCCACCCTCCCCCTTTAGGTAACTAATCTTACTGGTTTCTGTTTATCCTTCCTATATTAATTTTGCACAAATGATTAGATGCATATATATTTTCTCACACCCTTTCTTTCTTACATAAAAGTAATATACTATAGATACTCATATGTGCTTTGTTTTTTTTTCTCAGTCTACTCAAGACATTCCTTTATATCACTTTGCAGAGATTTTTCTCATTCTTTTTGATAGTTGCATAGTTCTCTGTTGGAAGATTTACCATAGTTTATTCAATCCCTCTCATATGCGTGGGCATTTGGGATATTTCCAATATTTTACATTCACAAAGAATAACCTTGTACATATGTCTTTTTGTATTGTTGGACATATTACAATATTTTTAAAGTTTCTGGTACATAGTAAAAGTTAGTCACCCAAACTTCCAAGCATGTAGAGGACCTAAACTCTCCTGATCTACATTCTCGGAGGAGATTATTACTGGCTATGCATGTCAGGTGCATAAAGAGGAAAAAAAACAAATGTCTCAGATTGAGAAAGATTAAAAATCAAGAGACAATTCAAAGTACTAAATCTATTAAGGAGTACAAGGAGGGCTAAACATGATTCAACTGCAGCAAAGCAAGTTGAAGTAGGTTGTTCGGGGAGAGGAAAATCAGTCAGATGCGTCTCAGGCCACCATGAGGAGTCCTTTGCAGGAAATGGGGAACAAACTTCTGTTAAGAGTTGTCACAAGAGAAGCAAATGACTCTCATTGCAGAAGGCCTGGCAAGTGTGCTCATTTTCTGAACAACAACAAAAATCTCCAAACTATTATTGATGGAAATACAAGAGATGGAAACTATAGTAAATAAAATAACTTTTTCTCTCTCTGACATTTCTCATAAATGCTTCTAGGGCTTCCTGACCCTCATCCCTCCATTTGAGAATTCTCCCCTAACATAATTCTCCAATTTTTATAACTTTGAATTGATGCATATTAAAAAGAATAATTCCTGGCTGTGCGGCTGTTCCTTTTAACTTTATCCTGGTTTGCCTTAAGTCAAAAAGATATTAAGAGTCCATTAATGTAATAAAAGAAAACAGAAAATTGTTGAAATTATCATTATGGCATCTAAGCATTCCTCCCAGTAGGGGAAAGAGGTGTTTGAGGTACTAAATAAACATATTCGTTCCTCCTTGTCCAATGCTAAAATAATTGAAAGAAAGACGTAGACATCAGAGAGAACAAAAAGGCAGCTTTAATACTAAAAAAACAAAAACAGAAAGCAAAGCAAGCAAAAAAATCCAATTTGGAGAATGTGATTTAATATCTGTGATACAATGATTTTGTTAATGTTTTATTCCCACCACAGGAGTGGGGGGACAAAGACTTCCCTTGTGGAAGTCTGTCTAGTAGAAAATAGAAGATTCCTGTTGACAGGTTCAGTCTAAAAGTGGAAAGCGGGAGGCTGGAACTGGGCACACTCAGGGACATTTTCCAAATTCATCAATGAGGTAAGTTACTTCTGTCCCCACATGCAGACTGATTAAAGATGGGGAAGAGGCTAGGGCCCCTCTACATGCATCAACTAATAGTGAAAAAGGTGCAAAGCCATTGGGAAAATAACTCCCAATATACACACTTTCAAAGGTGAGATAGTAGGCCTACTACTATGCTCCAAAGCATTATTATTCAAAGGAATGCTTGTTGCCTTGTGGTCCTGTGTTAGAGCCCTGAGGTTTTATTAGATATATTTTGGTGGATCAGGACCAACTAGATCCTGATCTCAGAAGAGTGCTTGGTGGAAAAGCTCTTAGCAAGGGGCCTGGGGCTCCTAATCCATGATAATTAAACACTCTAGACTCCTACTGCTTCTGCCTGTCATTTTGTTTTCTTGTTTTTTGAATTTTTTTTTTTTGGTTGTTTTTTCTTCTTAATCTGATGCTGCTTTTACATCTTGAATTTAATTATTCTTCCAAAGCTCCTTGATTTGTTTGTCTCATGCAGGGAGAGACAGGTACGAGAGTTAATTAAATACCCTCTTGTCAGACAGCTGATGAAATCTTCAATACCACTGGTTGTTCTGGGGGGTGTGTGTGTGTGTGTGTGTGTGTTCTTAACTTACTCTTCTGCTAGGTGACTGAAAGGCGGTATTGGCCTCCTTATTTATTTTAACATCTGGGTGGACTTTGCTTTGAAAAGATCAGGCCACAGAGCACGGGAGCAAGGTGGCAGTAGGGGTCTAACTGGGTGATTTATCTGACAGTGCTCATAACTAATTAGAACTGTGTCATGGCCAAAACCTCTTTCCTTGGCTCTGCACAAAGATGCTGTTACCTCCAGATCTTTTTCATTGTGTCCTTTGTGCTGATAGGGATGGACACAGCCCATTGCCTACAAGGATATAGGAGGCTGTTGGAGAGAATTGTGTTGATACAAGAAGAACAAGATTATTACAAGAGCACATATCTGGGTGAGGGACAGGGAGTGATTGATTGGGAGACTGGCAGCACTTAAACACTATCTGGGAGGAGAGAGCACTTTTTTTTAACTTTATGTGCAACAAAGAATAATTTCCAGGGTTTTTAGTATCTATAGTCACAGATATTATTTCTTTATGCTAGTTAGTTTATTTACTTAAAAAAGAGTATATATGTTTTCACTGAGGTGAGGACAGATGAGAGGAAAAAATATCAGATATAAGATTCTTTGAAACAATCCCTAGTGTTAAGAGATGATCTCTTGTCCCTGGAAAGTTAAATCATGGTTTATTACAGTAGCCAGAAGATATATATAAGCCATGTGCTCTTATTCCTTTTACAGAAGGATGTAATTTCTCAAAATAATTTATTTCCTATTTCACAATCCCCCAAAAAAGGTGCCTTGTATTTCTTCATCTGAATAATGAGGACAATTTTTTTCTACATCATAAAAGAAATAATAAAATCCTCAAATCACAAAATCCATGGCGGCCGTGTCTGGTATCCCTTCCCTCAGTCATGCAATGGCATTTTGGGATTCATCATCTACATGTCTTGAAAAATACTTGCCTATGCTTTACCCTGAGGAGTATAGTCCTCTAAAATCACCCCAGATCTCGGACCCTTCATCAATTAACCAAAATATCACCTATATCACAAAGTTTTATGAGGATGAGGCCCCAGTCCTCATGGGAGTAGATGGGGCCTGGGCTAGAGGGGACAATAGCATCCGGCACTGAGCTTTTTTAAACAAATAAATGGATGATTAAAACAATGCAATCAAGATGATAACCTTGAAATTGTGTGCTACCTCAGAAAATCACTTCTTTATGAACTTTGTCACCACAAATGGAGCGAAATATTGGAGAAAGCACAGACTGGGTCCTAGGATATCATTATACTCTCAGTACCTATGAAGTCATGCATAGGTGGTGTTCAATTAATGTTTGAGGGTGCTACTAATGACAAAATCATTCACCACCCCTAAAATGACCACTCAGAAACTTGATGGGGGGAAATTACCTGATGAATGAATCCTCACTAGCTAATCTCAAATCTCCCTGGGTGGGGAGTTTCTCTATGGGATGGTGGCACTTGCCCTCCTGCTCAGGAATCCTGACCCTTGTCCATTGATCTTATTTACACTGAGATTTTTGACAATCCGTTCTCAGCCCAAGGGCGATGACAGGTGGATATGCCAATAGTTGGTTCTTTCTTGAGTTGGCACTACTCTTCTTCATTCCTAAAAAGAAAGATGCCATGTCAGTAAAATACATTTTTATTTCTTTTGCATTATCCAGTAAGAATAAGATGAGCCAAACCACTTAACTGCCTTAGAGTTATGGCATTCAGCGACCCTGACTGCTCTGTTAGCTGGAGCTGAATGTGAACAATGACCTCAAGGTCAAGATTTTCATTGGCCCTTCCTAAATGCCTAACCCTCAGATTCCCCCAGGATCTTAAATGTTTGCTTTGCAAATAGATATGTCAAAAGGTCTATTTATAAATGTGTATTTAGTGACCCAGCAGAAAAATTTTGGCCAAGAACTTATTTATTTGGGAAATGGTTCTAGTTTCTGAATCAGCTGGAAGGATGTGGATAACTGTAGAAGATGGTCCTGGTTTCCTAAAAGGCACTGCCCTCTGCCCCCTGTCTCACCTTGTCAGCAGACATGCTGTGCCCTGCTTTGAGCTGGAGGATGAGCAGCCCCATTTACTCTGCTTTGGGACAACGTAATGAGAATCAGCCACGAGACAGAGATTTTTAAAGATGTTTTATTAATGTGTCCCTTGACTGTTCATTTGCTAAGGGTTTACAAATGCTTTATCAATTATGAATGGTCTTGATACCTAGCTTTAAAAAAAATCCTTAAAGTTGGGAAAGATATGGGCACTGAATAATTCACACCCACTGCCACTTCTACTAGACTAATGCCTTTTAACAGATAAGGCCAGAGTAATCTGGATTAAATTTGTTTATCTCTGGGCCTGTTTCCTTTTCATTCCTCTAAAAATGGAGACTACACCTTGAAGAACAAGGCCTATCATCTGGTTGTTAAAATTGAAACCAGGGAGCCAGGACCTTCATGATTTCAAGCTAATGTTTCTCCTGACCTTGGGTAATGGGTGGAAAGTCATTTAATAGGTCTCTCTTCTTGACATTTTCAGATTTCTCTGGCTTTATTCTGCTACTCATTTCTCAATGAATTATTGAAGATGAATTTAACCAGCCACCCATTAGTTGGTACTTTTCTCACTCTTCATATATCACTTTGGGCCTGGGTTTTTCCTTGCAGAGATTGAACCTTGACTACTTCTGCAGCCTGACTCTCGGTAGATGTTTTTCTGACTTCTCACTACTTCACAATTCCATTTTGTTGCTTCTAACCAAATGCAGTTGGAAATCAAAAAGCATTTTGCATTGTGTGTGTGTGTGTGTGTGTGTGTGTGTTTGTGTGTCTAAATGTATGGATTTTTTGAAGTCAAGAAGCACAGTGCATTTTCAAACAGATCAACTTCAAGATAGAAGGCATTTAGAGTGGGAAAGCATTTAGGATGGGCAGCATATAGTTCACCAAGATGATACTAGCTGGTCAGAGCTCCTTCTTTGAGTTTTGGATGTGGGCCTATGGCAACTATCCTAGTGATAGAAATTGGTGTAGGCAAGCACAACTGGGGAGTCCAAGACAACGAGTTTATTGCAGGAGATCCACTATGGATAAAAGGACATAGCAACAAAGTTGCAAAACAGACATTCTTGCATTTTTAGTTCTTAAATATTAGAATATGATAGGACCCCAATCAGTGGTCAGGGATGTGAAGAATTTAGATTTAACACAGTGATGTAGGGAACTGGAGAGGGTCCACATAGTATCCGGTAGATACTACAAACTGGTCTGGAATTCCTTCCAAAGGACTGAAGGAATCTCCAAAGACAGTCCCACATCTGTCTACTTTAGTATCATCTCCAAGACAAGGCAGAAGCATAGACCTGGGGGCTCCTGGGTGGTTCAGTCAGTTGAGCATCTGCCTTTAGCTCAGGTCATGATCCCAGGGTCTTGAGTGGGGAGTCTGCTTCTCCCCTTGCCCCTGTTCATGTTCTCTCTCTCGCTCACTCTCTCTCTTTCAAATAAATAAACAAAATCTTTAAAAAAATAAAAAAGGACTCTAACTAAAAAAAAAAAAAAAGGTACAGACATGTGGACTGACTCAGTGACCCAGCTACAAGTGACACCTGCCATTGGGGCTGAAATCCCAGGACTTCTGTTTCAGTACCAAATCTGTGTTCTTTGCTCTGCTCACCTGATCAAATTCCTCTCCATATGGGAGCCTGGCCTGAAACTGAAGTTGATCCTTCTGAGTTGGGCTTTGGATTACCAGTTGTTATCTCCAAAGGACTTTATCACTGCCCTTATGTCTCTACATTTATGCCAGCTTACTGTTAACTCCCTTTCCTTGCTAAGCCTCAAAAAATCTTTCCAAGCATGCCATGTGACTCACAGACTGGACAGCCAACATTGACTGTCCTTTATGAGTAAACTCCAATACCAAACTGATGATCAGTAACATGATGATGAGATGATCAGTAACAAATTAAATGCTAAACCCCATGACATGTTGGGCTGAGACTACTCCTGTGGGACTGGTTCTGGAAGACAGAGTATTTGTCAGCCAAGGTCCTCACAGGAAATTGATGGCACACTCGAATTAGGATAATTAAAGGATAAGTCCTCAAAGAGTGTGGAGGTAGGGGAAATCACAAGGCAGATTTTAGTAATCCAGGCCTTATCTCTGAGAATCCCAAAGATATAAGGTGAACAAGTGTTCCTGAAACCAAAGAGGATTGTTGTGGTGGTTTTGCCCTCCTTGAGAGGAAAAGTGTTCATGTGGAAGAACACAGCCACCTTCTGGTAATTGTAGGAAGGAGATTCAGAGAAGTACCCTTGACCTCACCCTCCTCCCTCCTTTGATCTCTAAATGGGATCCTTGTTGGCTGAACCCACCGAAAGCCAGAAGACATGGGAATCCACTCATCTAGTCCCAGTTCCCTTCTCTGCCACTATCATCATGCCGACCCAACAAGAATTTAGAACTGTTGGGGTGCCTGAGTGGCACAGTCAGTTAGGCATTTGACTCTTGGTTTCTGCTTAGGTTGTGACCTCAGGGTGGTAGGATCCAGCCCCACATCAGGCTCTGTACTCAGTACGAAGTCTGCTTGAGATTCTCTCTCCCTCTCCCTCTGTCCCTCCTGCTCGTGCCGCTCTCTCTCTGGCTCGCTCACTCGCAAATAAATAAATAAATAAATAAACCTAAAAATATATATAGAAATGTGGAGAGTGGACCTGGAGAGATAAACAAAGGGGCCAACAAAAATCCAAACCCATAGTTGGATTCATCAATTAATTGATCATGTATAGGAACCAGGAAACTTAAAGATAAGGGAAAAAAAGCAAAGACTGATATCAAGGTCCATTTACTCTGCACCAAATCATAAAAAGCATAGTCAACACAATAGATGAAAACTAGAGTCAGTATCCATGATGCTTTGAATCAGGTGTCATCAGAGTGCAGCCCATGAGCCAAACCCAGCCCATGCTTATTTTTTGTAAATGAAGTTTACAGCCATACCTATTTGTTTACACGTTGTTTGTGGCTGCTTTCATGTTACATCTCCAGATGAGTGGTTGCAACAGAGACCACAGGGTCAATAAAGCCAAACATATAAAATATCTTGCCTTTTATGGAAAAAATTTGCTGACATCTGCTGTAAGTCAATCTGTAAAAGTAGAACATGTAAAGTGTCCTGTATGGTGTTAGTGGTAATGGTACTGAAAAGTAATAAGTGGTGGTTTTCTATCCCTTGTCTCCTCTATGTCTTTCTAATAGATGCTTCTGTGACCCATATACAACTTTTGCTTTGTTTTCAAATAAATACATTGCAATGGGTCAATCACGTTTGATTCCACCATAGTTCTCTACTTTCCCTATCTGGACATCTTTTAAGCAATGAGTAGGTTGAAAAATGTTATGTTAACACTGTATGGCATCCTTCAGAAGTCTATAATAATAAAAATGAAAATAAAAATAATAAAGAAATACCTACAAAGTTTCCTATGCACTAGGCCCTATTCTAAATTGTTCAAACCTTAAATAACTTACAACTTTATGAGCAGGTACTTTTTAATTATCATCATTACTGTTTTATGGATGAAGAAACAAAGTCACAGAGGAGCTAAGTCATGGGCCCAAGCTCACAAAGCTGGTGTGCAACACAGCTAGAATTCAAACCCAGGTAGTCTGCATCCAAAGTTTGTGTTCATTTCCCCTACATAATGCTACCTTAGCTTTTGAAGTTTATGATATCCAGAAGGGTCATGAAACACTATGTTCTGATAATAGACATGTTTTAGCTAATTGAAAAGTAGAACATATCAAATGAATATTACCGTTTTAAAATATCTTTATGATGGAATTAATACCCAAACTATACCAATTATCTAAATTAATGACTGAGAAGGTATATCTAGAGTTTATATCTTTGAATTATAAAAACCAGCTACTAACTTGGCAAAGAGTGCAGTCTTGGCTAATAAAAGTTTTTAGGAAGGGAAAATAGAGCCTAAAAACAGAGAACATTCTGAATGTTTTTACCACATTCCCTTAATAAAAACCCATGGTGAGGTAGAGAGAAGTATATATGGACAAACAAATAAACCGGTGATTCATTATTTGAAGAAGGATGGAGAAATCCTTTCTGGAAATTCACACGTGTATCCCAAACCAATGCATTGAGCTATTCATGACTTGGTTCATGCAATATTCTTCTTAGGTCTCCACTTCTCATCTTATTTAGGTTAAAACAAATGATGTACCTGCATCATTTTCCCTGAAACCCTCCCAAAAATGTCTATTGCAAAGCAGTTGCCAAACTTTTCTTTCCAGTATCTGATTTTAATTGTTTCACATCTTGTCGTTGAGAAATCACTTTGTTTGGAATTTTCAAGATACCTTTTATTCCAGCTCACAGGAATATAATTAGTGTATTTTGGGCTGAGGCAGCAACATAAAATATAACTTTTTTCTTGCTGTCCTGAAATTATCCCCTCAGTGCTGAGAATAAATGATGCACCTTTAAAATGCATGCATTTGAAAAGGAATTGTTTTCTGGATGAATTGAATTTTTATTTGTTTTACTTGTAGGATCTTTAACATCTTCCACTCTCGTCTCATCACTAAATTATAAAACCTTCTTGGAAATGATTCTCTCGTAGTGTTCTAGGCCCTGTCCCTGCATTCAGAAGTCCTTCATCTAAAACACCTCAGAGAGATCCATTCATGCTTTCATTCATTCAGTAAATAATTATTGAATACATACCATAGGCCAAATATTCTGTCTAGCCCCAGTGACGCAAAAATGAAAAGACAGTGCCTCTTCCCTTGATGAACTCACTCTCTGGAAGAATTAAAAATAAAAAAAAAGAATACATTATAATGAGTGCTTGTGTAAGTAACTGGGGAAACACAAAACAAACAGGAGTTTGTTTTGCCTCAGGGAGTCAAGGAGCAGCTTCACCAGGGAGGTGACATTTATAGATGTCCAAGTAAGGCCATTCACAACTTTCTTTAAATTGAAAATGATATCTTTAAAACAAATGAGAAGATAGTACAAATCATTTTAAAAATATAAATTTAGAAAATTAAAAATATATATTTAGAAAAAGGTGGGCTAGATGAATGGCATCTCTATCTATGGCATTCACCAGAAAGTAGAACTCATTATGCAGGAGATCCACGTTACCTGGTGAAATCCTCACAACTTTGTTTTTCTTTTTTTTATGTTGCTATTTGAAATCAGAGTTTTGTCCCAAATCAACCTGATAGTCTATGTCTGACACGGACACTGAAAGATGTGGTTTGGAAGTCTGCTCTCTACCCTATTCCTCTGCTCAATTGTTTATCCCTGGATTCACAGCCTTTCTTCATTATGAGCATTTTACAAGAAGTCCTGGTATCTGGTAAGACAAGAACCCTCCCCACTTCCTTATAAGTTTTTGTCTCCTCTTGGCCCTTGGCTCTTCCAAATAAATTTTACAATCATCTTATCTTGTCCATTTCAAGTCCATGAAAGAATTTTGGGGAACTATTTGGAATTGGACTAAATATGTAGGTAAACTTGGTTGGAATTTATATTATCACGATATTCTTCTCCATGACAATAATATGTATTTTCATCTATTTAGATCTTTTAAAACATCTCTCAATACAATTGTATAATTCTCTTCTTTTCTCTACTCTTCTCTCCCTCTCTTCTCTCTAGAATTCTAAAAATAACCTGAATGCACCAGAGATTCTGCAATCACATCTTCATACCTGATCTCCCATGGTCCAGCTTTCTACAAAGTTCTCGATCCAGTTGAAGTCCAATGCCCTATTGCTCTCCTCTGAAGCCTTCCCTGATAAAATCCCTCTATGATCACTTTCTGGCTCTTTTTCCCTCCCATGCATATTATTACTTGACTTCAGTATGTAATTGTTATGAGGCCTTTTCACTGGTCTATAGTTGTTTCCTGTAATGTGCTCTATCACCGCTCAGAGCCTATGACTGCTCTCTACTTTGCAATTCTTTCCCTGGGCTTAGTAAAGGGCTTGACTTTAGTTAGGCTGGCATTCAAAATTGTTTATTCAAGGAACAAAAGGCTTCAGCAAATGATTCTTTTATCCCAAAAGCCTCTTGTGTTTAGACTCCAAGCCACCTCCTGATGGATCACAAGGGAATAAAGCTCTCCCCCTCACTGTTAGCTCCTCTCCTAGGCTTGTCAACATGGCTTTCTTCACACTAAAAAAAAATAATAATATATCACTTAGTATCAAACTATTTGCTTTTCAAATTGAATATCTCAGAATAATAAATCATAAAAGAAAGACCATGAATCAAAAATGCCACCTGAACATATCGCATATTTTTTTCCTCAGCACAGCCTGAAGTGACAACTGTATTAGAATGAATCATCAGATAATCAACACAAAAGGCCTCATTTAAGTTCATTATTCATAGCCGAAGGCTGGCTTCAAGTCCTGATCCACTTCAGAACTTTGGTTTATGTAGATAATAAAAACATTCAAAGATATGTCAAACTAACCCAAGTGTTCCCATCTCTGTATAAATGAGACGAGTTCTCCCTCAACTGACCTCAGCCTCATAGGGCAGCCTCCTCCTCAGCACACATCCTCCCAACAACCTCCTTTTCTGCAATGACACCATGGAGGGTGGTCATTCTGTGCCTTGGTTAAGCAGCACTCCTCACTGAGAGCACCCCTCTGTCAAGTCAAATAATATTCCTTGTTTTCCTTAACATTCCAATACCACCCTAACCGGAGAAAGGGAGTGGATTTATTAGGTTATACGTTCATTCGGCAAACATTATGGAAAGTCCACCGTGTCTGTGACAGTGTACTTGGTGCTGAGGAACAACAGGGGTGGACCAGATCAGATCTGCCCATAACAACTCACTGCAGATGAAGCAGGAGAGGAAGGACATACATGTGGATGGTCAGATGGAGATGTCACAAAGCACAACAGAGGGTTGCTACAGGCTCTGTTCCTGAACTGACCCTCACAGCAGTTTGTACTCTCTGGGTAAGTGGAAAGTGCTGTGGCAGTGAGGGACTGGGGAGCAAAGGCATTGTTTTTGTGGACAGGACATCTCTACTCCATGTTTATTCTTAGCACAGACTAGCTTAGTGACAGAGGACAAGGCATGCTCCTCTCTAAGACTCCGTTTCCTCAACTCTCATCGTCAGGTGAGAGAGATTTAGGCAATGGTTTCTAACTTGAAATTCAGCTTTGTCCTTTTATGACTCCATGAAGCCGCATCATAGAGCCTGTCACTGTAAAGAAAATAGAACCATTCAAAGTTGCATTCCTCACCATTAGTTGTGTATTAAATAAATCATGGCTGTGATAAACAACCTCAAAAATGCCAGTTCTACATCCTGGTAATCACTTCAGATAGTAAAATGTTTCTGTCTGAAGTCCAGTGACTGAGGGGTTCATATGCAGTATACACAGACTGTGCAAGAGATCCAAAAATAATGTAAAAGAAAAACTTTGAATAAATTTAACTACTTTTATACAAAAGTATTAATTTTATCATATATTTTTAATATAAAGCATTTGCCTTGGGGCATCTGGGTGGTTCAGTCACTAAAGTGTCTGACTCTTGATTTCGGCTCAGGTCATTATCTCAGGGTCTGGGATCTAGCCCCGCATTGGGCTCCATGCTGGGTATGGACCCTGCTTGAGATTCTCTTTCTCTCTCTCCATCTGTCTCTCCACCCCCCACTCTCTCTCTCTCTCAAATAAAAAATCTTTTTTTTTAAAAAAGCATTTGCCTTGTTCTTTAAATTCAAAGGGATTTGCTCAGAAAGATGAAAATACAGTGGCTTTTTCTTCTTGATGCTTGTCTATATTTTATACAGTACCTATGCATTACTTTAGTAATAAGACAAAAGCTTTGAAATATAATTTATTTTTAAAATAAGTATTTTTGTGAGGAGTTGTTTCACTGATTCTAATATCAGTAAACCAGTAGTGAGTGATGCCTCCATGTTTCTGGAACCACCATCACTCAAACCAAGCAACTAGTGAGACTTCAGTTTGAATCCACCCTCATTCAGTCTACACAGCATATGGAGGCTCTGACTTTTGGGTCTGCCATCACCTTACCAGAGTGAGAAGTCCACTGACCACTAAGCCCAGCGCTCGTTCATATCCAAGTGACTGTAGAAATAGCATGCATCTTCCTCTCCTCCCTGTTTTTACAAGATATTCCCATTCGTCCTCTCCCCAGTAACCATCTCCATATTCCTCTAAAGCCCTCCGCCATCCCATCCTCCACCTTTCCCAAACCTCCCAAACCCACACTTTGTGAAATTAGAGCTCATTGACCAAAAACCTTTTCATGCTCTTTAAACTTCTTTTCTCATTACCTTAACTGACACCTGCCCATCTTCCTTTATTCCCTCTGAGATAGTGGCAGTTTATTTTCTCAAATCTCACATCTTCAAGCTAGAGATGGATCTTGAGGCATCCTTGTTACACATTGCTGCTTTCAGAGCATTATCCTACCCATATAATTTTAAAAAGCCTATCCCTTCAAGGCTCATGACATTCAGTTATATCATTCCCTTCTACTCTCTATGATTATTTATCATGCCAGCATAACTCCTTCCCATTCATCAAAGACTTCGCTACCTGGACAAGCTTCCTCCCCACTCCAAGTGCTGCCCTCTTTGGAAACAACATTAGCATCCATTTCCCTGACTCATCCAAACATGCCTCTCAGTTCCCCACCTCATTTTCAAGGAAATTCTCCCCCCTGCCTGGGCTATTTCATTATTCATAATGCTTCCACCTCCCAAACTCCAATTTAAACATCATTTCAGCCACAATATTTTTATTTATCCAGCTTGCTGCTTTTGCAAGTACCACTACCACCCACCTTGAGAAATTATCTTTCTGGATGACTCTTACTCTGAAAAAGACTTCTAGTTTCCCTCTAATGTCTATGCTTGCCCTCTTCCTTGCTAACAGAAAATTGAATGCTGTCCCAGTACATAGACATCTGGAATAAGTATCAAACTCCACAACCTCTCCTTCACCTGGTCGTGACCATGTGACTCCAGTGTGTGATTTCAGGGAGTGTTTTTAAGGAAGGGTGCATGGTCTACTTGTTCTTTTCTCTTTCCAGCTTGTTAAAAAGTAGACATTACAGTTGAAAATGCAACAACCCTATTGTCTCATGCAGTGATTCTGGGAAAGGAAACTACATATACCTGATGAATCAGATAGGACCCTCCCAAGCACAATAATTTGTCATAAATAGATTATCCCTAAATTTAATGAATGTTGAAAGAAAATTTCTCTTGCTTATTATCATTATTGTGGGTTTGTTATTTTGTTTTGGGGTTAGTTATTCACAGTTCAGGCTAATCACAGCTAATGTACAAATTATACACTCTCTCCATGCCCATCACTGAACAGCTGATCACTCATACTGCCAAAGGCAAACAACACAAAAAGATGACTTCCACTGCAAATTTATGGTACAGCCCCACATAGTCCTTCAACACTACTCAAACGTCATACCATATTTCTCCTGTCAACTCTACCACCCTCCAAGATTATTTCAGTCCTTCTCTACTCTTTTCAAATTGTCCATTTACTTTTATCAGCTTCCTATTTTACCAATAAAATATAATTTATCAGACAAGAACTTCTTAATTTTCAAGATATCAAACAAATCAACCTTCCTTATCTGTCACTCTTCTGTATAAGACTCATCCTTCCAATTAATTTCTCAAGAAAAATGTCACTGTCAATTATTACTTCTGTATCATATACTCAGCCTCTCAATCTCTGATTCTTTCCAGTGTTTTTGTTGTTGATTTGACTATTGTTGCTGTTGTTTTAAGCTTTCAAGACTTTCTTCTTTTAAAAAAGAAAGCATGCTCACTCATATTCTCATCCTATAAGCTATCACTTTTTCTCTCTTCTCCTCTGTCTCCTCCACTTTGGGGTCTAATTTCTCAAAGAAGCTGTCTATTCTTACATTCTCTTATTTCTTATCCTTCCCTCACACTAAAAGATGGCCTCCAGTCCATCATCCCACTGAAAGAACTCTTTCTCATGGCACCATTGGCTGCCATGTCACTATGATCACCAGAGTTTTCAATTCTCATCTTACCTGACCTCCTGGTAGCATGAGGTGTTGATGTCCACTCTGTCCCTCCTGAAACCTGATTTTCCTTCAGTCTTTGTGAGCCGACACTATCCTGCTTTTCCTTCTACATTTTTGGCAACTTTTTTTTCCATTTCCTAAGATGTTTTATGCATCTATGAGGCATTAAATATTGTTCCTCAAGACTCATTCTTAATCTGTCTTCTTTTTTTCTTCCTTAGCATTTTATCCAAAAATCAGAGCCAAATTTGCCACCAAAATGCAGGCAGTTCACTAATTTATATATCTAGCAAAGTCCACTTTATGGATTTCCAGAATCCATTTGAGTTGATATATTTCACCTCCTTAGAAAAATACTTTGTGCACATTAAATGCTATAGAAGTATTAGCTATCACTGTGTTATATGTCCAGCTGCATGTTTGTCCAGATATATCAGAGGCACTTTAAACTCAGTGTGTTCAAAATGAAATACATGTACTTCCTCTACCACCCTATATGGTCTTTTTCCCAATATTTCTCTTTCAGTGACAGCCAGCAGCTACCATCTCACTGTACAAGTCAGAAAACTGGTAGTCTTTTTTGATATTTTCTATCTATTAATCTACCCACCTAAAATGTCATAAATGCCTCTACTTACCTCTATCTCAATCTTGAACCCTCCTTTCCCATCACTATGTGCTCTGACCTAAATTAATGCAACTGTTTTCTAACCATTTACCTAAATTCTCTTCCTCTATTTGCCACTTGGAAGCTGGAACAATTTTTCGAAAATAAAAATCAATTTCTGTCATTCTCCTCCATGGCATATACACGTAACAATGGCTCCATGATCTTATTTTTTTCCTTCTAGTTTTTAAAATGTTTTATTTAAATTCAATTTAGTTAACATATAGTACATTATTAGTTCTAGGGGTAGAATTTAGTGATTCATCAGTTGCATATAATACCCAGTGCTCATTACATCATGTGCCCTCCTTAATGCCCATCACCCAGTTACCCCGTTCCCCCACCCACCTCCTCTCCAGCAACCCTCAGCTTGTTCCCTACAGTTGAGTTTCTTACAGTTTGCCTCCCTGTCTGTTTTCATCTTATTTTATTTTTCCTTCCCTTCACTAAGTTAATCTCTTTTGTTTCTTAAATTCCACATATGAGTGAAATCATATGGTATTTGTCTTTCTCTGACTGACTTATATTGCTTAGGATAATATATTCTAGTTCCATCCATGTCCCTTGCAAATGGCAAGATTTCATTCTTTTGATGGCTGAGTAACATTCCATTTTGTGTGTGTGTGTGTGTGTGTGTGTATGTATGTATGTATATATATACATAAACAAACCACATCTTCTTTATCCATTCATCTGTCTATGGACATCTGGGCTCTTTCCATAGTTTGGCTATTGTGGACATTGCTGCTATAAACATTGAGGTGCATGTGCCCCTTCGAATCACTATGTTTGTATCCTTTGGATAAATACGTAGTAGTGCAATTGCTGGGTCATAGGGTGGTTCTATTTTTAACTTTTTGAGGAAACTCCATACTGTTTTTCAGAGTGGCTGCACCAGTTTGCATTCCCACCAACAGCGTAAGAGAGTTCCCCTTTCTCCACATCATCGCCAACATCTGTCATTTCCTGACTTGTTAATTTTAGCCATTCTGACCAGTGTGATGTGGTTTTGATTTGTATTTCCCTGATGCCGAATGATATTGAACATTTTTTCATGTGTCTGTTGGCCATTTGGATGTCTTTGGAAAAATGTCTGTTCATTTCTTCTGCCCATTTCTTGATTGGATTATTTGTTCTTTGGGTGTTGAGTTTGATAAGTTCTTTATAGATTTTGGATACTAGCCCTTTATCTGATATGTCTTTTGCAGATATCTTCTCCCATTCCATAGGTTGCCTTTTAGTTTTGTTGATTATTTTCCTTGCTATGCAGAAGTTTTTTTCCTTTTTTTTATCTTGATGAAGTCCCAATAGTTCATTTTTGCTTTTGTTTTCCTTGCCTTTGGAGATGTGTCTAGCAAGAAGTTGCTGTGGTCAAAGTCAAAGAGGTTGCTGCCTGTGTTCTACTCCAGGATTTTGATCGATTCCTATCTCACATTTAGATCTTTCATCCATTTTGAATTTATTTTTTTGTGTATGGTATAAGAAAGTAGTCCAGTTTCATTCTTCTGCATGTGGCTGTCCAATTTTCCCGACACCATTTGTTGAAGAAACTGTCTTTTTTCCATTGGATAGTCTTTCCTTTGTTGAAAATTAGTTGAACAATGGTTCTGTGATCTTAGAATAAGAGCAAATGCAACCTCATGGCCAGAAAGGCTTTTCATTGATTGATTTCTCCAGTTTACTCTTGTTCTTTGCTTTGTCTCACCATCATTCCCATCCACTGTCACTTTCTTTTGACTCATCGTGGTTTTTATGCTTTATCCTACCATAGGCTTTTGCACACACTATCTCCTCTGCCTAGAAAAATCTCCACTTCCTCATTGAAATAACTCCTACTTAGCTTAAGAAAGGTATCAAGTATCTTTTCTCCTTTTTTTAAGATTTTATTTATTTGAGAGAGAGCATGTGAGGACGAGCAGGGAGGAAGGGTAGAGGGGGAGGGAGAAGCAGGCTCCCCGCTAAGCAGCAAGTCCAACCTGGGGCTCTATCCCAGAACCCTGAGATCATGATCTTAGCTGAAGGCTGACACTTAACTGAGCCACCCAGGTACACCTATGCCAGTGCTACCCCATCTTTTCTGACCACAGTGGTATGAAACTAGAAATTAATTACATGAAGAAAATTGGGAAGTTCATAATTATGTAGAGATTAAATAGCATGCTATTGAATAACCAAAAGGTCAAAGAAGAAATCAAAAAGGAAGTTTAAAAAAATACCTTGAGAGAAATGAAAATGGACCCATAACATGCCAAGATTTGTGGGATGTAGCAAAAGCAGTTGTAAAGGGAAGTTAATAGTAATAACTGTGTACTTACCTCAAGACACAAGAATTGTCTTGGGGTGCCTGGGTGGCCCAGTCAATTAAGCATCTGACTCTTACTTCAGCTCAGGTCCTGACCTCAGGGTCCTGGGATAGAGCCTGTGTCAGGCTCCATGCAGATGGAATCTACTTGAGATTCTCTGTCTCCCTCTCCCTCTGCCCCTACCCTCACTCCCGCACACGTGCTCTCTCTCTCTCTCTCTCAAAATAAATAAATAAAATATTTTTAAAAATAGAAAGAAACAAGAATAGTCTTGAATGAACAACCTAACTTTACACCTCAAGGAACTCAAGGGAAAAAAAAAAGAACAAAGCCCAAAGTTAGTAGAAGGAAGAAAATACAAAGATTAGAGCAGAAATAAATGAAATAGAGACTAAAAAGATAGTAGGGAAGGTTAATAACACTAACAGCATTTTCTTTGAAAAAATAAACAAGATCAACAAGGCTTTAGCTTACATACCAAGAGAAAAAGAGGGAGAACTCAAACAAATTAGAAATGAAAGAGGAAATGTTACAACTGATACTACAGAAACACAAAGGATCAATAAGGGACTGTTATGAGCAATTATAAGCCAAAAAAATTAGACAGTCTAGAACAAATGAATAAATTCTTAGAAAAACATAACTTACCAAAACTGAATCATGACAAAATAGAAAATTTGAACAGACTGATTACTAGTGAGGTGATTGAATCAGTAATCAAAAACCTCCCAACAATAAGGTCTAGGACCAGACAACTTCACTGCTTAATTCTACCAAATATTCAAGGAAGAATTATCACTGTTTTTCAAGCCCTCCCCCCACACACACAAAAGAAAAAAAAAAAAGAATAGGAGGGAACTCTTCCAAATTCATTTTATGAAGCATTACCCTGAAACCAAAACCAGATAAGAACACCAAAAGAAAAGAAAATTGTAGTCCAATATCCCCAATAAGCATAGATGCAAAAATTCTCAACAAAATATTAGCAAACCAAATACAACAAAACCTTCAACAAAGGCTTTCTTTTTGTTTGTTTTTTAAAATACATTTCTACCTCCTTCATTCACCCATTTATCCCATACTCCCACTCCCTGAATCTGGCAACTACCAGTCTATTCTCTGTATCTATGAGCTTGGTTTTGTTGTAGGTAGTGGCGGTTTGTTTGTCTGTTTAAATCCACAGGTAAGAGAGATTAGATGGTTTCTGTCTTTCTCTTTTTGACTTATTTCACTTAGCATATGCCCTTGAGGTCCATCCATGTTGCTATAAATGGCAAGATTTCTTTTTTTTAATGGCTGAATCATATTCCATTATATATTAGGTATAATATATATATGATGTATATGTGTGTGTATATATATGTTTTGTATATGTGTGTGTATATATAATTTATATATACATGAGATATATATATATACCACATTTTTTTATCCATTCATCCATCAATCAATACTTAGTTTGTTTCCGTATCCTGGCTATCATAAGTAATGCTGCAGTGAACATCAAAGAAAGCCTTCTTCATGGTTCCTCTACTAGGACTAAGCTCCCCTATGAGGACTCCCAGAGCACTGTGCACCTCTCTTCACTAGCTAATGTCACTATCTCAATTTCACATTTGTAAAATTACTTGATTAATGGGTATTTTCTCCAATATCCATGAAGGTAAAGGATTAAGCCATCTTTGTACCTAGGCTGTAATGAAGTTCTTTAGCACCTAGTTAGTGATCGGTAAATATACACTGAGTGCATGAGTAGATAAATGCTTAAATTAACTTACCTCCTGTGAAGACTATTCCAGAACATTTCAACTGTCTTGCTTTCTATATTTTGATTTTTTCCCTCCATGAAACTTTCTATAAACAATGTTTTCAAAATTCCTTTATTGACTTTAAAGCTGAACTTAGAATTGAAGAACATTTTTTAAAGGCATAGAAGTATACGAATATTTGATGGTTCATTTCTTGAATTATGTGTTGTGGACAGAAGTTTCTCTCCTTTTCTTTGTTCTCTTTTTTTCCCCTTTTTCCTTGACATCGAAAGCCTTTTCTTTGAAGGAGAAAATGACTCCCAAGGGAAGAGTCAAAGAATGTATGTGTGAGGTGTGTGACAAAGACCATTATGACCTCTTATATCTGGGCACAAGGCCAGATATTATAAGATTCTATGGATAAAGTCTTCAGGCACTTAAAATAAATGAAGTGTACCAAGTTGTGGTGCTTCTGTCCAATGTTTTATTTAAGCCTAGTCTTAGAAAACATAGTACTGAATGGAGTTTAGCAATAGAAATCAGTATTTTTAGTTACCTAGCACTGAATGAGACAAGAAATAATAGTGTTGTAAAGTATTGCAAATAGGGATCCCTACATATGGTTGATAAATGGGGGAGGAGTAAAAATAAGTACTAATCTTGGAAGAGAAACATTCATTAAAAGCTGAGGTAAATCAGAAGGCTTTGCAGATGAAAGACTCTAGAGCTGGGCCTTGATGAATAGGGTTTTACTGGATTGAGAGAATTAGGAAGAACAGTCTAACTAAAGGAAGCAGTAAGGAACACAGGTCTGAAGTAGTATATTTGTAGGGGACATTGGTAGCTAAATCTGGCCAGATGTGAGAATTTACATGAGATCACAGAGGATCTAAAGTTAGGAATTATCCTACTGACAAGGAAGATCTTCTAAATGTTTGACTAAAGGTGTTTTAGGGATATGAATTTACTCAAAGTCATTCAGGAGAAAATGACACATAGAAAGAATATGGGCAGAACAGATAGAATTTCACCATTTGTTCCACTTATATATGCTGAATAAATTGTGAAAGGAAGAAGATAACTAAAGTTTATTGAGTATGTATTAGATTACATTACATATCTTACATACAATTTGCCATTTTACCTTTAGAAAACATTTTAAAAATTAATTATTACTATTTTATTTTTCTCTCTCTCTCTTTTTTTTAAGAGATAGAGCACACACAGGCGCACACCCCTGATGTGGGGGCAGGGGCAGAAGCAGAGGGAGAGAATCTTAAGCAGTCTCCATGCCCAGGGCAGAGCCCAACACTACGTTCCTTCTCACAACCCAGAGATCATGACCTGAGCCAAAATCAAGAGTTGGAGGCTTAACCAACTAAGTCACCCAGGCACCTCCTATTTTAAGAGAAACATGAATATGTAGATTTAAGTCATAAAAAATTACAAATGTAGTAAATCATAGACTGAATATTTGAACCTAGGTGTGTAGGATTCTAAAACCTGTATTCTACAGTTTAGCACATCTTTGGAAATGGAAATGTAAAAGGAGAGATGGAGAATAGAAATTACATTACTAAATTTAACATGAAAAAATTGGTAAATGTTTGAAAGTTCATCTGAAAGGAAAATAGAGTTGATAGATCATTTTTAAGTGATATTTTGAGCCCTGATGACTAAGAGACAGAGAAACAGATGAATCTTTTTTCTTTTTTAAATTAGAAAATGATTAAATTTTAAGCTATTGAACAGGATGTGATGGAAGGACATCTCATCAAGTAGGTAGGAGACACATAGCTGGTAGGACATATAAAGACGTGGAGATATTAAATTAGGATTTATCTCTAATGACACTCATTGTGACCTTGCCCCAGTGTCCCTCTACTGCTCACCTCTTTGATACTTGAATCACCAGCTCTTGAATTAGCCCTGCCTCAGAGTATAGATCTCTCAAGTTGCTTCCTAACCAGGAATCATGATTGATATCCCCAAAAGTTTAACATCAAACTGAAACTTTTGCTGACTTGGCTCTGATCGGTTGCCTCTGAACTTTAGCTTTGTTTCTTAAAACAAATCTCTGCTTTGCATCCCAGTTCCAGTAACTTTGATCTCTTCCTCTTACATGAGCCTAAACCCTTGCTCTTGCATGACTCCCATATTTTCCTAGATCAGGAATTTTTAACTCCAGCTCATTCTGTGCTTTCAGGATCCAATATTCTGCACTAAATCCAGACAAGTAGGCTATGATCTTGACAGGGCCAGTCCTTGCTATTTGTCTATTAGCAGTGGCTAGAGAAGGGCCATCTACTGGATCATCTCCATCAGCAACTCACATGTTACACTAGCTCCATCTTAAAATAATAATAATAGTAGTAATAGACAAAGAAACAAGTGAAAAACCTTCTCTGGACTCCACTCTAGCTGTCACCATTTGTAACAAGAAGTTTTTATATACAATAAAAACTTGTAGTGACTCCGAATTTTATATAAAGCAACTACCAACCTAATGTTCTCTGACCAACCAACAGTTGCAAGAGGGGGTGAGTTGAAGTTCTTTATGTTGAAATGGAGAATGGAGGAGTGCCCAGGTTGAGAAATCATAAGATTTGAATTAAGATAGTGGAGAGTGGGCACCAAGTCCCAATGTTTTCCCAGTGCAATTTCAATTAGTGTGATGTCAGGGGACAGCACAAGGCCTGCAGAGTCTTGGGAGCCCCAGACAGCCATAGGATTCAGAGTCATCCCTGTCTATATGTGAACAAGACTGGACAACTGCTATGTGATGGCAAACTGCAGGCAGGACTTGGACAAATGGGACTCACATGACTGGATGATTGAAACTACCAGCAATGTTGGAACTACCAACTGTGACACTTAACACAGGTCATCTCATTCACCTGTGAAATAACAGCACTCCTTATTTGATACAACTGAAATTTGTGGACTCTGTGCATTGGATTTGCTAGAGTTTTCTGAAACCGTGTTTTGTTTGCATTACTCTTTGGCCCTCTGCAATCTGTTTTTACTCTTTCCCACTTCACTGAAACTGCTTTTGTCAAAGTCATTGATGATAACCATAGTGCTAAATTGACTATACAAATTATTTGTCTTGATTTTACTTGACCTGCATTCAATATACTTGACCACATTTTCTTTTTTCTAACACACTCCTATCTTGGCTTCTATGACAACATCCTCTTCTTTTTTTTCTTACCACTAGGGTCATTCTTTCTCAAATTTCTTAGATGTCTTGGCTACTTCAGTAATGACCTCTAAATCCAGGACCCCTCAGAGCTCCATTCTAAATCCTTCTCTGTGTCCACATGATCTCATTCACACGCATGGGCTAAAATAGCATATTCATGTTGATTGTTATTCTCAAATTTATATTTCTATTATGGAATTCTCTTTTATGTTTCAAGATTACATATCCAATGGCTATCTGCACTTGATTTTCTCATATTCAGCTCAAATTTTATGAAATTTTATTATAATCAGTCTTGTTTTTGTACCCTTCATACCTGTCCCCAGAAATATCCTCTACTTTTAAATGTTCCATCTAAGCATTCTCAAGGGTGCTACATTCAGGAACTAAGGAGTCATCCTGATTCTTTTCTCTCCTTTTGCCCTCTATTCAATCCATTTTCATTTCCTGTTCATTACATGTATAAATTATATTTCAGAGTCATCCACTTCCTCTGTTTCTAAAATCATCCTGTTAGTCAGACCATCATCATCTCTTATCTGAACTATGGCAAGAGACCACTGACTGCCTTCCGGTGATTATCACTCCCTTCCATCTCTGCTCCACATATTAGCAAGAGATCCTCTTAAGGGGTAAATTAAATAATGTTGCTCTCCTGCACCAAAACCTTCAGAGGCTTTTCTTTCAATTCAGAAGAAAACCCAATTTCTCTATCCATTCCTGTATAACACTGTCTCAGAACTAAACCACTAAACCACTATCCCCATTACTCGCTAAATATCATCCCCACCTCTTTTTAAGCTCTTCTGGCATGCAAGTTCGCTGTCATCTCAGAACTTTTGAATTTGCTGTTCTTTCTCTATGGGATGATTGCCTTCTGTTCTCCTTTTTGTAGGTCTCAGCATAAATGCCACCTCCTCAAAGAACACTTCCTTGATCATCTTAATAAAAATTGGACACTCCAAGGTTTTTTGTGTTTTTTTTTTTAAACTCAGCCTTGCCTGTATTCTCTTGTTAGTACTTAGCATCATATGGAAGTATTCATATTTATTTATTTGGGCATGTGGACTAAAATTGTTGATCCTCACTGTTCTTAACATCACCATAGTGCCTGGTGCATAGTGGACATTCACTATGGACACATAGATCCTTCCTATAAATGATTGTTGAAAGAAATTATTGTAAAGGAAAAAAATGGGAAGTATACTATTAAAGATACAGAAGATATTTTTATTCTTTTTTTTATGTTATGTTAATCACCATACATTACATCAGTAGTTTTTGATGTAGTGTTCCATGATTCATTGTTTGCGTATAACACCCAGTGCTCCATGCAGTACGTGCCCTCTTTAATACCCATCACCAGGCTAACCCATCCCCCCACCCCCTCCCCTCTAGAACCCTCAGTTTGTTTCTCAGAGTCCGTCGTCTCTCATGGTTTGTCTCCCCCTCCGATTTCCCCCCCCCTTCATTCTTCCCTTCCTGTTACAGAAGAAGGTATTTTTAAACAAGAAAATTTTGGTCTATAGTATTTTCTTTAGACCATTTAAGAATCAGACCTAAAGTCAAGAGGAGATCTGGAAAAGTTGGTAGGTACAATTCTCTTTGAGAGGCTGTTTCAATCTTGTGGTTTTTTTCTATATAACAAGAACTAGGATCATATAATCCTATTGGTCTGTACAGGACTTTGAAATGGAGATAGAAGAAATGGAGCTAAGATAGCAAATCTTTACTTATTTCTTTTTGGTAGACAGTACAGTGAAACAGTTACATTAAAAAAAAAAACTGTTGGGAGTTAACTTTCGGTAGTTGTGTGACTTTACCCAAATTATTTAACATCTTCAACCCTGAAAGTGTTCTCATTTATCAAGTGGGCACGATAATAGCACCTATCTCAGTAGTCATGTTGTAAAGAATAAATGAAAAAAAAATGTATATTTGGCAGTGTCTGGAATATGTTAAACATGCAATAAATGTTGTTAGCCACTGTTATTATATTTTTAATTTAAGCCTCACTTATGAGTTAATCTACCTCTTCCCCAGGTGACAGACCCAGCCTCAGCTAAGGCCCAACCTATGTCAACACTCTCATTATCAAATTACAGCCCTCTCAAACATCAGAATCACACAGGGAGATTATCTAAAATGCACATTCCTGGGATACACCCCCAGGGATCCTTTCATAAGTCTGGGCTAAGATCTAGGAATATGTGCTCATAATAAACACTCCAGTCTATTATTGATAAAGAAGGGGATTCTATGACCTCATTTAGGGATAAATTGACATGAAATAGACCTACTTCCTCATTGTAGATGGCTGATGTTGGGTTCAGAAGACATATCTTTTTGCTGGTTGGAATTGACAACAAACAAACAACGAGGAGATTTCTTAAAGGGAAACTTCAAAGAAATGTATCAAAATAGGGCTCATTCAAGAAGGCCATGGGATAAGTAGACCCACTGTGGAAAGTCACTGAGCATCAGGGTATTAGAGCTTTGTCAGAACAATCTCTCTCTCTCCCTCTCACTCTCTCTTGCAGTGCCCCCCCTTCCTCCCCCTTTCACCCTTTCTCTGTCTCCTACGTACAGTTTTGGGTCATTCATTGGTCTTTTTATTCATAATTGTGTGGGTGGGAAATCCATCACCAGACACAAAGAAAAATCTATGAATGTTTGAAAGATAGCTGAAGGGATCCTTAGTTTTGCTGAGGCCAAATATGCTACATAGGGTTCATAATCCTTGTGGGAACAGCAGTTACACAAATCATGAATATGCTTCAGGGCAAACTAATCTTGATAATATCCAAGATGTCTACTTAATTGGCCTATCAATGCAATCTATATGTTGCCAGTTCTTTCTCTGCACTGTTGGTAACTAGAGCCAAATATGTGGCAGTGGGAAAAAAAATTTCATACTGATATACCAAATATCTATTTGCCTTTTTAATATAAAACACAACATTCCTTACAAAAAAAAGCTGCTTAAATCATGCCTTTTGTTATGTGATTCAATGCATTCTGTCCTCAAGGTCATTTTCTTCTATTTATCTACAGACAGATTTAATGGAGTCATTATGATTGAATGTCATTTTTTTCTGGATTGACTTTATTAAAAAAAAATCAGATTTTGCAAGCAGTTCTCCATGCATGCATCTAGATGTCAAAATACTACACCTCTCATTTGAAACCGGAATAATACGGGAAGTTCTTTGTTCCCCAGCTCTTGAAGAAAGGAGAAATACATGTCGATACTTCTTTAGTCATCATGTTGTGCTGTCTATTATCCCAAAGGTGTTTGTGGGTGACACTAGCGGCCCATCAAAGTCTAACCTTCCCCTTCCAATACGAATTTCTGCCATCGCTATTGAGGTTGATAGTAATGAATGCTTTCATTTTAAGTGCAATGGAATATGCAGCATCGGTAAAGATCAGAGTTTCTTTGTTCTATTTACATCAAATCTTCTCTCAATTGTTGCCATTTAGTTTCCAGAGTAATTGCAGATGATACCCTCTGTCTGGATGCCAGGGAGTCGGGAGACATTTTAGCAGAAGCAATTGCTAGCTAGCCTTACTTACCTCGCTAGCAAGTCAACAATAAATTAAGAGGGCACTCAGGTGAAAGCATTTCAGAAAAGGTGTGCTCTGAGGGGTAACGCCTTTATTGCCCGCGGCAGCTACTGCAGGACTCAAGTCCCTCAACTATTTATCCTCAAATTATCCTCCTAACTTCTTCACTGCTGACATTCCCCATAGATCGGATGACTCACAGCGAATCCTCCTAACCTGTCAAGAAGGTATGGAGCCACCCGCTCTGTTGCAGTGTGACTAACCAAGGCTAGAGTAGTGGTAGCTGTTTATTTGATTAATATTCATTTGTTTCATTGTGTTCCAGGTATTATACGAAACACTGAAGATACAGGGATGAATAAGACATGTGTGATCACTACTGGGTGAACTTTCAGTCTAGTGGAAATGAGACCCAATTAAGCAATTAATTATAGGAAAGTCTGATAAATACTATGAAGTTGAGTACATAAGGAAGAATTTAGAAATGTTAAAAGGGCAGTCTCCTTTAGCTAGTGGATTAGTACAGGCATTCTGAGGGCAGTGATGTTAAGGTCAAAGCTGGCTCAAGGCACTGGGCAAAGAAAGAGGTATTAGAACTCCAGGAAGAGAAAAGCACATGTTCGAATGCCCTGAGATGAGAAAGTATATAGCACATTTGAATATCTAAAGAGTGAAGTGGAGGTAGAGCAGCTAACATAAGTGTGTATGATGCTCTAGAGAGGTGGAAGCTAAATCGTGGAGAGACGACTCAAGGAGTTGGGGTTACATACCAAGAGCAATGGAAACCATAGAAGGCTTTTAAGCAGGAAAAGTGAAATCATCGTTGTCCTTGCTGTTAAAAGGTATACTCTAAAAAGAACATAGAGCAAGACTGTTGAATCACAGATCTGTACCTCTAAAACAAATAATACATTATATGTTAAAAAAAAAAAAAGAAGAAGATAGCAGGAGGGGAAGAATGAAGGGGGGGAAATTGGAGGGGGAGATGAACCATGAGAGATGATGGACTCTGAAAAACAAACTGAGGGTTCTAGAGGGGAGGGGGTGGGGGGATGGGTTAGCCTGGTGATGGGTATTAAAGAGGGCACGTGCTGCATGGCGCACTGGGTATTACATGCAATGAATCATGGAACACTAAAAAAAAAAGAAAAAAGATCTTAAGAGACCAATGGAAAGAAGTCAAGCAAAATACAAACTAAATGTGTTTGTATTCAGGAAGGCAATAAAAATTTCAAAAAGCAAAAAATAAATAAATAAATAAATAAAGATACTATTTGATTATAAAAAATAAAAAATAAATTAAAAGAACATAGAATAGGACTAGGAAGAAAACAGGAGGAAAGAGCAGAGAAGGGAAGCGTGCTTTGAGGTGAAGCGTAGCAACTGAAAGTATGTTACACATTTCCCAGGATGATGACAAAGACTCAGCCTGGGGAGGGAGACACTGAGGCAGGAACTAAATGCTTAATGGATGAGCAAGCAAATGATAACAGTGAGGGGTAGCCCTGGAAGATAGAACAGGCCCTGTGTGAGACGCAAAGGAATAGGGCTTGTTGAAAGAAGCTAGAGGAGCGGGGCGCCTGGGTGGCTCAGTTGGTTAAGCAACTGCCTTCGGCTCAGGTCATGATCCTGGAGTCCCAGAATCGAGTCCCACATCGGGCTCCCTGCTCGGCAGGGAGTCTGCTTCTCCCTCTGACCCTCTTCCCTCTTGTGCTCTCTCTCATTCTCTCTCTCTCAAATAAATAAATAAAATCTTTAAAAAAAAAAAAAGAAAGAAAGAAGCTAGAGGAGCAATGGTTTGGAAGACGTGATAATGACCCAGGATCAGACAGACCACACCTCTGATCGCAAAAAAAGCATTAGGTGGGAGAATGAGTGCCTCCACTTAATAAGACTGCAGGAAAATACAGGGACCTCAAAGGAGAGCCTGGTTTCTTTAGAAGCCAGAATTTCTTGAATTATTTTAACTAGTTTGAAAATGCTAGGAAACTTTTCCAGTTCATCACATACGGCTTCTGAGAATTTCTCGGAGCCCTGCTCATAGGGCTGGCTTATTTCATCTGACCTCCACACCGCAGCCATGAGGGGCAGCTGAGCCTGTCCTTTGTAGAGTTGTAGGCATAGGACACTTGGTTGTTTCCGTCAAGGAAGGTCGCCCTGTATGTCTTCTGGATTCTGTGAAGCCCAGAACTGCTCGAAGAAGGCTCATTCTTTGTTTTCCTTGCCAAGTGCTTCCCTGGGTATTCTTGTCTTATAATCACATCACCTACTAAAGTCATTCTTTGTTATTGTTTGGCTTGGTTTTTTCAACTGCTTTTAAACTTTAAGCATCTCAAAGGCAGGGATTGTGAATTATTTATTTTTTTGTCGTCAGTGTTTAGCAAGCAGAGGTTCTTAATTAACTAATTAATTAATTAAACCTGTCCAGGTGAGGCATCTTGCTCTATCATAAAAGGAGCATATATTCCTCTTTTCAGCAAAACTAATGATTTCCCATACTTCTGGCTAATAGAAAATGTTTTGCTACTAAGTTTCTTTAGAATATTAGCTTTTAAAGGGAAGGAATTAATATCTCTCAATAGATTTTCTGCCAGGATGAAGGGAGACACAGATTCGAGCTCATATGCCAACTCTAATCAATTGGCTGTCATTCCCTACAGTGCTGCTTTGAGAAGGATTTTGAGACTTTTTCCAGGCACTGCAGGAAAGACTATCATAAGTATCATAATTGATTTGGAATCCATGTAATTGGTTCAAGATTTGGGAGTGATGGCACTTTTCCCACATATTTCCCCATCCCTAATCTAGAACTGTTTAATAGATGTTAAAGTAACAATTCTAGTGCCCTCAGCAGAGACACTAGGTTGTGTTACAATTGTAAATGCTATGTCTACATTCCAACTCTCACTAATCTTTCCTTTGTGGAAATTTATGAAATCATATGGTCTAAATTATACAGTCTAAGTTACCAATTATTGTTTATGGCTCTGGGTTTATCTTCTTTTCCTAACAAGATTGTAGGCAATATGAAAGCAAGAATCTTCTTTCCCTGAATATTAACTTTGACTTTGGTTAAAGAAATTGTATCAGCCAGCTATTTCTGCATAAAAAAACCACCCCCAAAATTCAATGGCCTGCAACAAACAATAAATGTATCATTATGCTCACATTTCTTTGGATAAACTGGGGTGGCTCTGCCTCAAGCTTCAGGTTCTGCAGGTTGGCTGGGTTGACTCATTACTGAGGTTTCAAAGGAGAGTCAACTAGGGTAGCCCTGATCACCATATTCCCCATTCTTCTGAGACAAGTAGATTGCCTAAGTCACATTACTTTGTAGCAATGGCAGAAGCACAAGAGAGCTGTCTCTAATGCAGAAGCACATTTCATGTCTTTGCTAGAATCATTATCTTAAACACTTTTTGGCCAAATCAAACTCAACATCAGTGTAGTAGAAAAGTATACTTCATCCACAGGGAGAAGGAAGAGAGTGACTATTTGCTGAATTCCAACCCCAATAGAGTTTTTCCTCAAATTAAAAGTAGTGAAAGGGGCACCTGCGTTGGTTAAAAGTCTGACTCTTGATTTCAGCTCAGGGCATGATCTTAGGGTCCTGGGATGGAGCCCTGTGCTGGGCTTCCTGCTCAGTGGGGAGTCTGCTTGTCTCCCTCTTCCTCTGCCCTGCACCCTGCTTGCTCTCTCTCTCTCTCAAATAAATAAATCTTTAAAAAAATAAAATAAAAGTGGTGATAACCTGCAGGGCTCTGAGATTGCATTACGACAATTGAGAAGAAAAATGCCTGGCATATATTGGCATTCAGTAAATATTTGTTGAACTATTGAATTCCTTTTTCTACCCTCACAGTATATATAATGTGTGATACCCAGGTGGATTTTAAAGATTCATTGGACTTTGATCAAGATGGGATTTCCAGAATCTATCTCCATTTCATTCTGTGACTTTAGGCAAGTTCAGAAATGTTTCTTTTTATTTTATTTTGCAGGTAAATCACAGATCTCAGTTGTACTGTTTATTAGAGAATATTTTGGGACTCTAAGATACATATTATGTAAGCTGTTCCAAATATTCAAAAATGTAACTTCCAATCAGACCTTAGCAATAATGGCATGAAAAATGTCACCTGTTCAATTACTAATTTGTTGATTCTAAGTAAAAACTACTTTCCACTTAAGGGAGTAAAGTTAACTTTCCAGACTTTTAGGCATCAGTTGTTGTAACACATAAGTTCCCAAATTCAAAATCCTTGTCTTTGAAGCTTTATTTTTTGGAAACTTTATAAATATAAATAAGTTCTCATGAAGTATTAATGCATCCTCTCCAGGCCACAGGAAAGAAAAAAAAGTCATAACGAATAAACAGACTCACAATATCTTTAAATCTATAATGAAAGAACACATTTTAAAGGCAATAATCAGAAAACTGAGTTACTAGTAATACGTCATTTAATATTTTAAAAAAATGGAAAAAAATGTGTGCTTTACCTGACATCATACTCACACAGGATAAAAAGCAGGAGAATGTGTAATCTGATAGTGATCAGAGTGTCTCTGAGGCACAAAGAGTCTGTGGGAAACCTTACTTTCTCCCATGGACTTTGAATTCCTTATGGCCATTAACACTTTAAAGGGAAGTTCTGGGAGGGTAGGGATTTCACTCTGTGGAATGATTATTGTTTACAACAGGGACTGTGTCAATATTTCTTTAATGTTACGTTTCCTAAAACACCTGGCACAGGTTTATAAACTAGATTAAAATATTAATAAATATTTATTCACTGATTCAATTGTATTTTTCACATATTTCAGTGTATATCTATAAATGTTGGGCCAGAGAAAATGAGAGTTAATGCTGATATTGCACTTAGGCATCAATCTTGTAAATATGTTACTTATATTTTGTAGCAACTTTAAGCTGTAGATGCTATTATTATCCCCATTTTACAGATGAAAACATCGAGGCACACAGAGAGGAAGTAGCTTACTGAAAGTCACAAAGCTAGTGAGTGGGATTTAAACTCAGGCTTTCTGGGTCTCAGTCTTTGCTTTTAACCATGATGTAACCAAGCTAACTTGGAAGATGCACGCTCCTTCAGGAAGGTAGCGTGGCAGAGTGAATATGCTTCAGACTGTTATATGACATGTTTTTTAAAACAATGCAAATCAGGAAGCAGTAAGATCTACCAGGGATCTTAAAACTTAGAACAAACAGGCCTCAATTAAAAGCCCATTTCTACTCTTTATTAGCTCTGCAACCTTGGGCAATTTTCTTACATCCCTAAGCCTCAGCTTTTTCTCTGTGTCAATGGAGAGTATACTTCCTTAAAAGGGTTATTAATGAGGTAAGAAAATATGCTTAGCAGAGTATTGGCATATAATAAACTGGAATTATTAATACTATTTAGTCCAAGCACCCAGGGAAATTAAATGGCTTGCCCAAGGTCATCTGTCTGGTTATAGAAAAGTGAAATCTCAACTATGGATTTCTTGGTTCAAAGTCCAATACCTTCCACTCTAGTAATGGCCACTCCCCAGGGATTTCTCACATGACTTGAGAAAGTGAGATAATCCAGAAAGGAAACCTATCGCCCGACAGTGTGTTTGCAAACCACACAAGGTGGCTAGGCTTTGCAATGTGTGATATCACTTCAAGCAGACTGCATGCTAGTGTCATCATGTTTTCTTCAACAGATCAGAAACCTAAATAACAAATATTCACAACAAAGCCAGATTTCTTCGTGAGGCTTTTCCAATTAACATTTGAGGGCTCGATTAAGTTTATATCATCAATACCTGTATTCCCATAGCATCGGCTTCTCCACTGCCAACTCTACACCATAGCATTTATCATCAATCACTTAAGAATTCCATGCATTTATTATAGATTTCATGCCTCCGTATTCGTCTGCTAGTTTTTTTTTTTTTTTGACCATCTGATTTCATTTATATGTGTAGTCTACAAAACAAAACAAACAAACTCTTAAATATAAGAGAACAAACTGGTGGTTGCCAGAGGGGAGGGGATTAGGGGGATGGGTGAAATAGGTGAAGGGGATTAAGAGATCCAAATTCTCAGTTATAAAATAAGTAAGTCCTGGAGATAAAAAGTACAGCATAGAAAATACAGTCAGTAACGTTGCAGTAACTTTGTATGGTGACTACACTCATCCTGGTGAGCACTGAGTAACACATAGAATTGTCAAATCACTGTTATACACCTGAAACAAATAGAACATTGTATGTTAACTATACTTCAATTAAAAAAAAAAGAATGGAAACTTTACAACTTAAGACTTCAATCTACCCAGCAATGCAAAAACCACCAAGGAATCTTTTCCAAACAAGAACCAATCTGGGGAAGTTCTGTGGCTATATAATTATCCTCCTAAAAAGTAATAAATACAGGGCAGGGGGGAAGCATACAGAATCAAATCTACTCATTTTAAACCATGGAAAGGAAACACATTTAAGCGCCTTTAAAATATTTTTATATACAAAGAACAATCTCGTACATTTAAAAAACTTTATGAGACACATAACTATATTCTCCAAATCAGAATAGTTCTCATGAGATACCTAATGCTAAGCCTATTTTGATACTGTTTTTTAAAAGGCCCAGTTTTAAAAGAATAATCTTCCTCTAGAAAGAAAAAAAAAGAAGAATTTTGGCCTATTAAAGACAGTATCGGGCACCTGGGTTGCTCAGTTGGTTAAGCGACTGCTTTCGGCTCAGGTCATGATCCTGGAGTCTCAGGATCGAGTCCCGCATCAGGCTCCCGGCTCAGCAGGGAGTCTGCTTCTCCCTCTGACCCTCCCCCTCTCATGTGCTCTCTCTCTCTCATTCTCTTTCAAATAAATAAATAAATAAAATTTTAAAAAAAGACAGTATCTATTGATAAAACATAGTATTGTTCCCAAACATTCAATAAAGCATCACTCTAATGCACATTCACTATATGAAATAATCGCTTAGTAAAAAAAATTGTGTTATCTCTTAAAATTTTCAGTTCAATTGTTTTTTGTTATAATGAAAAATTTAATGATTGGCTTCAAATCTTTTTTTAATAATGTAAAATATGTGAGCTTCATTATATGTTAAAGAAAATAAAAATTATGTGACCCAAAATCTATTTATTAAAGTTACAATAAAATACTCTTCAATGCATACAAAATTGCAAAGTAACTTGATGTTTTTTTCAATAAAGATTCCAGATATAATATTTACTGACAAGATAAAACAAAGATATGTTTAATGACTTTTGTCCTGTGTTAAGGTCACCTTATTGAACAATACATCATGAAATCGATAGTTGTACATCTAGGAAATTTACCAATGGAGCTCTCTTCTACTGGTGTGTATATTTTAATTTGTCTCATGTGGGTGTCTCTTCCATTTTGATGATTGGCTAGAACAGCAATCTGTATCATGAATGTGCGAGTTGGCTTCTTATGATTACCAGTTAAGAGTACATGAATCCAGCCACTTGGTTCCACCAATTCAAGTTGCCGAATTTCTTGAAGATTGTGAAAATTATTTCCTACTCTGACTGAAATCTTGCTTGGAGTATAGCTTTCATCAGATTTGTAGTCTGCATAAATACATAATGTCTTTACTGTTGTTTTTCTTCTGAATTGGATGTTTACTAAATGAGGCTGGGAGCCATCTGATTGCCAATAAGTCTCAAGATTGTCATCTTGTAATTGATCCACTCCAAATCCTGGTTTGCAAGATGAGAGTGACCAAACAGCTTGTGACCCAATTTTCCGTACTGTTCCAGTCCTTTCCAATTGCTTAGGGTCAGCACCAGGAGGTGTCTTGTTTGGTGTGGTCATTTTTTAAATATTCCAGCTTGCCGCAACCCAGCTTTTTAGGATACCCTGCAGCTCCGTGCCACTCCCACTCAGGACCTCGTCTGCTAGTTTCTTGATTAATATAATGTTATATCAAGAATTTTTTAAAACCTATTCGTTTCCAAACCATCAAATTATTTTAGCCTCTCAACTTTTACAGGAGCAGGTGTGCATGTAAAGGACATAGTCTATTTGCCTGGTGTTTGGGAATTTTTAAAGCTATTCATAGACCTTGTAGCATGTAAGCTATTTTGTGCCCTTTTTATGGATTACATTAGTAAAATTATTTATTTTGCATTTGATTTCTAGGAATTCAGTTAATGCAGGCATGCTCAAAGTGGTTTTAAACACTTCTGTGGTCTGCACAGCATTATTCCAGAAAGGCCCTAAACATTGTTCTTTCAAGTCATATTTTTGACGACCCCCCCAATGATTTCTGCAAATATTTGCTCTGTATACTTCAAGTCTGATTTGATTTAGCCCCACAGCTTTATAAATGTCCCTGAAACACATGGGGTATAACTACAATCGGTGATTCAGCACATTTCCATCACATAAAAATCAAATTTCCAGTGGCACCACTTACTCTTTATTGTGCTGAGATCAATAGTTGGAGGAACCCTTAACCCAGCCGCATGCCCGTCTACCCAATATGTATTCATAATATCAGTCTATAAATTCAATAGAAATATTAGGTTACAGGGGCATTCATGCTCAGAATAGCAAGATTTCTTGAGTCTGGGGAGTGTGCTTCAGAAAAATTGCTCTGCTCACTAACCAAAGTCTTCCAGAATGGCAGTGCACCACGAAACAGGACACTGCAAGTGTGTGTGGTGAGCAAATGGGCAGGGTGAGGTTGGGGATATTTTGGGGACTTACTCCTTCCCATCTACTTAGCTGACTATAAGAACCAGCATCCTTGGATACATCCATATTCCCTATTTGCTGAACTTTTACAAATAGCCTGTTGAGACCCCTCTTTTGGGGGGTCAGAACAGGAGTTCTCAGCATGGTCCATGCGGGGTGGTCTTACCTGTTTCAGAGCTAATTACTCACCTGCTCCTGCTGTTCTTCTTGCTCAAGTATTTCTTATATATTTATGTAACAGTATAACTAGTTGCACCATGACTACATATGGAGTAAATGTAACTACAAATATTTTTAATGTCCCATCTAACCTCTAAGGAACCAATCCACCGGACAAGAAGCATTTGACACAGACTTTCAAAATACAGGAAGTTCAAAAGTGCCTTTGAAAACTTTGGTTCTTAAAACAAGAGTGAAGCACTTTTAAATAGGTTTTCCTGGTAGATCTTTTTTTTTTTTTTTAAAGATTTTATTTATTTGACAGAGAGAGAGAGACAGCGAGAGGGAACACAAGCAGGGAGAGTGGGAGAGGGAGAAGCAGGCCTCCCGCGGAGCAGGGAGCCAGATGCGGGGCTCGATCCCAGGACCCTAGGATCATGACCTGAGCCGAAGGCAGATGCTTAACCGTCTGAGCCACCCAGGCGCCCCTTCCTGGTAGATCTTAATGCTTTCTGGTTTGCATTGTTTTAAAAAAAACATGTCATATAACCGGAAACATTTTCTAACGCTTTGCTCAAACTAGTTCATTGGTAACTGATCTAGATTGAACTTGTTACCTATCCTCTCCTCCCCCCAAAATAGGCTTCAGATGGACTTTCACTGAATTTTGTCCCAATTAAGATTCCACGAAAAGACTTTGCTATTATAAGGCAGGAAAATTAGTTTGAGAAGAACATGATCTTTTGTTACCAAATAGATCTGATGAGTCCTTTTGATTTTTTATTTCAGGGAATAGATTGAGAAAGACAAAGAAAAAGCTAAATTGCTATGCATAATAAAACACAGCAAACAATGGAGTTTCTGGGTGTGGCCTAAAAAGGCGGGATGGGAGATCCCAGGGATGGAGGGAGGACAGGAAAATCAGTGAGGGGGGTGAGGGTGGGGTTTGCCCTACAATAGGAAGTCTGGTATCTGAAGGGATAAGGGCATCCACAGATGGCAGTGAGGATGCTGGAGATTTTTTTTTTCTTTAAATTTTTTATTGTTAATCACCATACATTACATCATTAGTTTTTGATGTAGTGTTCCATGATTCATTGTTTGTGTATAACACCCAGGGCTCCATGCAGAATGTGCCCTCTTTAATACCCATCACCAGCTAACCCATCCCCCATCCCCTCCCCTCTAGAACCCTCAGTTTGTTTTTCAGAGTCCATTGTCTCTCATGGTTCGTCTGCCCCTCCAATTTACCCCCCTTCATTCTTCCCCTCCTGCTATCTTTATTTTTTTCTTAACATATATTGCTTTATTTGTTTCAGAGGTACAGATCTGTGATTCAACAGTCTTGCACAATTCACAGCGCTCACCATAGCGCATACCCTCCCCAATGTCTATCACCCAGTCACCCCATCCCTCCCACCCCCCACCCCCACTCCAGCAACCCTCAGTTTGTTTCCTGAGATTAAGAATTCCTCATATCAGTGAGGTCATATGATACATGTCTTTCTCTGATTGACTTACTTCACTCGATGCTGGAGATTTTATGAGAAGCAGCAGGTCAGTGTTTTAAATGTTGACTCCACCATGAGTCTGTGTAGTCCCATTCAGTACTCTTGATCTTCATCAAAAAGTCTGCTAAACACAGCTGCCTCACGGGAGTGGCATTTTTTAAAATTTAACAGTATTTGTACCCAAAGTGTGGCTTAGAGAAGGTTGAAGGGGTCTAAGAAGTGAGGAAAGAAGTCAAAAATTAAACAAGATTTGATCAGGGCACCTGGGTAGCTCAGTCGTTAAGCCTCTGCTTTTGGTTCAGGTCATGATCCCAGGGTCCTGAGATCGAGTCCCACATCAGACTCCTTGCTCAGCAGGGAGCCTGCTTCTCCCTCTGCCTACCACTCCCCCTGCTTGTGCTTGCTCTCCCCCCAGCCCTATGTCAAATAAATAAAATCTTTAAAAAAAAGAAAAAAGAATTGATCAGAAATAGGAGATGGGAGGGAAAAATGAGTAAAGGATATATATGTTTCCAAAGAATATCTCGATGGATTCCCAGAGGAAAAGGAGATCCTGGTTCTACTACCATACATGGCAGGAGAGGCCAAACTGACTAATTTGATATCAAAGCAAAAGTTGTACAAGGCTAATGGGCTTGGGGACATGTGGACTAACATATGATCACACAAGGATGTTTATAGACTTGAGTCAAAATTTAAGATTGAAAAGATAAGCAGAACAGAATGACTCCCCTCTGCTTTTCCATACTGCTCCTTGCTTCTCCCCACTCCACATAATTGCTGGCTTCTCTCGTCCCGAGTATTATTGAGCTTTGGATCCTGGAAATGAAAAGAAGAGGAACAGTCTAAAATGGGAGTTGGCAAAGTGGATTAGCCACTTACTCTTTATTGTGTCCCTGTATCATCTGGCCATCTCCCCACACAACCATATACCTCAAATACCCGCTGGATTATTCAATGTCTTCTAGCTTAAGTTTTGTGTGTTTTTTTAATGTTTATTTTTTTATTTGGGAGTAAGAGAGCATGTGTGCCTGAGTGAGGAGAGAGAGGCAGGAGGAGAGAGAGAATCCCAAGCAATCTCCCCACTGAGGGCAGAGCCCGACATGGGGCTCAAACCCAGGATCCTGAGATCATGACCTGAGCTGAAATCACGAGTCAGATGCTTAACTGACTGAGCCACCTAGGCACCCCTGGCTTAAGTTTTAAAGAGTTAAGAGAATTTTTGTATCAAGCACTGAAGTGAGTCTTGCCAATGGGATTGAAAAGTTAAGACAAATTTAAGGATCAATGCTCTGAGATGGAATAGAAACTTCATTTATATGAGCCTATGGTTTCCCTCTATTTCTTCAATTTTGAGAAGTGATGAATAGATTAATGAAGATTTCAAAAGAAATATACACATCAACTGAAAGATGCTTCTATAAGGACATCCTTAAAGCAGAATCAGAGTTAACTGCTTAACTGAATATCGTGACCAATGTATCAGAAGTGATACATTTTAGTTCACTTCTGTTTGGAGATTCTACTGTTTAATCTTTCTCCTGACCAGTTAGACCTCTGCTCATCACCACCAATAACATAAAACCTCAGATACACACTTTACATGCAGTAAGATGGTTTAGAATGTGCACAGAAGAACATAGATACCAAGGAGGTTCCACAATTTCCTCATTATGAAATTTTGGGCAAATCAGTTAACATAGAATAATCATAACCAAGAATGTTCTGTGAGAGTTAACATGTTATTTGAAAAGTGCTTTTAGCCAAAGAGTAAGTCAATGGCTTAGAATGCCTGTTAGTTTTGTCCTGGATAGCCTTCTGGGCTAGCTTCCTCATATTCTGGCCTCTCCTCCCCTAGCACACCACGCTTCTGCCATTTGTAATTATCTGCAAAGCTAAACAGCCTCATAGGTTAAATACATTTTTAATGCTCAGAGTCAGGAATCTTGCTAGTGATTGCATGGAGAGAGATTTTTGGCCCTGCTTGATTGTAGCAATTACATGCAGAAGAATGGAAAGGCTGGAAGCCAATGTATCAGCCAAGCAAATGCCACAGATGCCGGTCTCATTTAAAAACAGTTAAAAGCTATATTTTCAAAGGCAATAGACACACACACACACACACACACACACACACACACACACACACACATACACACACCCTAATACCACCACCACCTCCATTATCACCAAAGCATTAGATATTTGCTTCCCAAAGCCAAAATAAACTATTTATATTTTACTCTCATTTTCTTGTTCTTGGGATGTTTTTCTATAGGAGTAAATAATATCTAATTTCCCCTGACCCATATAAATTCTTAGGACTCTCATTGCCTCTTCAATGGTTAAAAAAGAATAGATAACTTCATTAAGTACTTGCTATGTGTCTGGAGCTATACTAAGAGTTTTGCATCTTGGCTGTGATACCCCCTAGTTGTTGTCTTTGATTTATAGGTACAAGGAAGTTAAGTAATTCCCTCAATGTTCTATGAGTGATGAGTGCTAAATGCTACCCCAGTCTGTCTTTCTGACTCCAGAATTCATGCAATTGATCATTTTACATCGCCTTTCAAGTACTTCACTATTAACATTTATACATATTGTGAACATATTATTTATACATATTAACATTATTTATATACATTAACATTAGTACACTTTTCTGTGACTGGCACTGTTCTAAGTTCTTTATATATATTATTTCATTTGATCCTTAAAACCTTACCATGAGGTTGGAATTGTTTTTATCATTCCCAATTTACAGGTGAGTAAACTGAGGCACGAATGGGGTGATAATTTGCCAGAGATTACACTATTATTAAATTACACCCAGGAGATAGGGGCACCTGGGTGGCTCAGTGGATTAAGCGAACTCAGGTCACGATTCCAGGGTCCCAGGATCAAGCCTGAATTGAGCTCCTTGCTCAGCAGGGAGCCTGCTTCTCCCTTATCCCCTCCCCCTGCTTATGCTCCGTCTCTGTCAAATAAATAAAATCTTAAAAAATAAAATAAAATAAAAATTAGAGAGGACACAACCCAAATCCTCCTAGTCTGCGTCCCTTGTCTGCCCCACACCCTGCCCAGGGCCACACTTAGCATTAAGAACCACTAGAACCTTCTCACAGGCCACTTCTATAACCCCGCGCACGCTGCTGCATTGTCAGCAAACCGGAATACCCACCATGCAGAATATGCGCAGACTCGGTGCTTTCCCCAAGCGTTAGCCCCCACAGCTGGGACTTTTCTCCCCTTCCCTCTTCGCTGCGCTCACCTGGAGAAACTCCTTCACCCTCCAAGGCCTCTAAGGTCACTTTCACCTGCGAACTCCTCTGCCCGCCTCTCTTCCCTAGACAACATTTCATTATTTCCAACAGCACTATGACTAGTGACTGGTCTTCTAGTGTGCCAGTCCTTCCACTATGCCACTGTTAATTGTTTACCATGCTTCCTCCTCTAGAGGATGAGGTCTTCAAAGCAGGGATGGTGTTGGAGGAAGTCACTGAGAGGACGTGACCTCCAGTTGCCCTTGAGCTGGAGCTGGGTAATTGGAGGCTCCTTCCCTCCCCTGCCTTTGGAACGTACCTTCTGCCTACCATCCCCACACCTGAAGTTGTTTTCAAGGATGCGGCATTGAGAGAGTAATGTGTTATTAAGATCGTCTGGTGGCATACGTGAGCAAACCCAGAGAAGGCCTCTATGTAAACTTTAGATTCTGGCTGGTGGGTGTGGAGATGTACTCGTCTTGCAGACACCCAGGACAAGCCTTGTGGGTAAGTTACCTCGCTTATTATATCTGCTGCATGCTGATCTGGAGGGGCCTGCCTCTTTCTTGGGTTGCTTTCTGCCCTTCGTGCAGGGGGGCCAGTTTCCACTGTCACTTGGGAAGCTCTCCGGGTGTCAAACAAACAGATGGCATTTTGTTCTTCTGTGTTCTGTAGTGTCTGGCAAAGTGACTGGCATATAGTAGGTATGCATTTAATTATATATTGAATTGAATTCAGTACAACTGTTTTAGCTGTCCCTTTGATTCTGCACCCAATAGGGATTAGACCAAAATCAGAGACCCTTTCACCTAGTTGTGCTCTAATTAGAAAATTTTAGGGAACAAACCACAGGTTTGGTTCTTATTCAGAATCATTCTGTCCTTGATTTTTGTTTCTGTGAGATAATTTTAGGTCAGTTAAAAATAGCTGTTTGGGGGGCACCTGGGTGGCTCAGTCGTTAAGCGTCTGCCTTCGGCTCAGGTCATGATCCCAGGGACCTGGGATGGAACGCCGATTCAGGATTCCTGCTCAGCAGGGAGTCTGCTTCTCCCTCTCCCACTCCCCCTGCTTGCGTTTCCTCTCGCACTGTCTCTCTGTCAAATAAATAAAAACATAAAATCTTAAAAAAAATTTTAAAAAATAGCTGTTTGGTGGGGTGCCTGGGTGGTGCAGTCATTTGAGCCTCGACTCGGTTTTGGCTCAGGTTGTGGTCTCAGGGTTGTGAAATGGAGCCCGTTGCTAGGCTCCTTGCTCAGCATGGAGTCTACTGAAGATTCTCTCTCCCTCTCCCCCTGCACCACACCCCCTCCATGCACTTTCTCTCTCTAAAAATGAAATAAATCTTAAAAAAAAAAAAAGCTGTTTGGTGTGTTCGGTCAGTATATATGAACGTAGGCGTCTTTAGTTTGCAGTTTGGTTTGGACCCTCCTCTCTGACATTCTCTCTCATTTACTTTACATTAATGGTTGATTCCCAGATCTTGTACAAATTACTTTTGGCTATTAGTGATATTTACCAGTTCTTCTTGAAAGTACCATGTGTTTAGATTAAGACACCAATATCAGAACCATCTCATATAAAATCTGATGCCTTCCTGTATGATGCTAATATTGGTTTATTCATGTGTTCCAGATTTTCTCTCTTAATATTGTTTCATTATGAGAAGTAATGTTTGTGTGAGAATCTAATTTAATATACTAGTCCTGCAACAATCTTTCCCATTGATGTCAAAAGCGGTCCCAGTCCCCTTGCAGAACAGAGGCAGGAGGTGGAAATGGGAGTCTGCCCTGGCAACAAGCACAAAGGCCAGGGGTAGGAGTGAGCCCATCCTGTGGAATTTTGCCAGAAGACCATTGCTTACAGACTGTGGTTTTCTTTTTTCTTTTTTTTTTTTTTAAAGATTTTATTTATTTACTTGAGAGAGAGAGAATGAGAGATACAGAGCACGAGAGGGAAGAGGGTCAGAGGGAGAAGCAGACTCCCTGCTGAGCAGGGAGCCCGATGTGGGACTCGATCCCAGGACTCCAGGATCATGACCTGAGCTGAAGGCAGTCACCTAACCAACTGAGCCACCCAGATGCCCCACACTGTGGTTTTCTAAACCCTTTGCTCCTTACAGCATTTTGTGTCTCTCTGTTGCCTTAGCTTCCACCTTTCTGCCTGTTCTCCGTGGATGTTCCCCATCTGATGAGTGTTCTCAGTAGGCCTGTGATTGTCCTTGCTGCTTTAATACTCTTCCAAAATCTCCCCCTATTTCTGTTACTCTGAATTTTGCCACTTCTGTTCCACCTCTAGTACCACACTTCCCCAGACCATCCCCATTCACCCGTGACTAGGGATTGACCTATTAGATTCCTTCACTCTCCAGACTGCCCAAATCTAGATGGTCTTGCCTGCTGCATTGGTGTTTACACTTGACTTAGAGTCTGACAACACAGGAGAAATGACTATATTCTTTTTTTTTTCCTTAGATGGCATAATAGAAATATTACTGAAATGTAATATAACTTGTGTCTGGTCCAGTTTCTGTTCTTAGTGAGCTCTAGAAACTTAATCAATGAGGCATGGGCATCAGAATAACTTGTATCATCTTTTCAATCTACAAATTCTTGTGCTCTATCCTGGACCTATTGATTCAGAATCTCTGGAAGTGGAATCTCAGGAATGTGTATTTTTCAGACTAGATGATACTAATGTCTACCCTTGGGTTAGAAAAACAACTCAGTTTTGATATGTCAAATTTCCCTTCTAAGAATAGAATGTTTCCCTTTCAAAAGTGTTCCTTTCAAGAATTCTTTAAGAATCAGACAGAAATATTAAAAACTTGACTTTACACTTACCTAATATGGAGAAGTTATTTTTTTTCTATAATGTATTTAACTTTGTTTTAGCATATTATTTCAGGAGTTTATCATGACTTAGGCTGCACTTTTATTTTTTAAATAAGAAACAATTTGAGTTATCTGGAAGAATAACCACAAGTGACACTTTTTAAATTCTAAGTAATTGTCGCACAAATTTCTCAAAATTGTCAAGTCCCATTGTTAATTATCATTAGCGGTGATGAATGGCATAGTTTATGATTTCTGAGTAACTGACTTTCCCTTAAAAGACCATTGGGATTGTACCTAACAACATCATGCCTTATATGTGGAATAACTCTTGTCCCTTAGCAATAGAGCCCACACTTTAAGACATGAAAATTTTAAATAGAAAAAAAAAAAAGCAGTGAGGCCAACAGAGCTGCTTGGTGGAAGTGGAAAGGAAGCATTAGGGGGGAAGGAGAAGAATTAACTTATAATCTAGCAGGGGAAGTTACATAAAGTCCTTGGCTTTTGCCTAACGGGGTAGGTTTTTTCACTTAATATTCAAGTTGAAAATCCTTTCTTCCTACACAAAGACAGGAAGTTTTATAAAATTTCTTCAACTATCACACCAGAAGGCAGAACAGAGAAAGTTGTCATTTGGTGGTAACTAGTAACAGTCATTTTGTGGTGAAAGCACTGAAAGAAATAAAGCTTTTAACATAAAATAAGAAATCAGAAGAGCGATAAGTAGGGCTATGAATTTATAATTGATAAAGACTATCTTGAAATCCTGAATTTTTTGCAATTGTAGGTATAGAGACTGAGAATTCTCTGCATTTATTTTAAAAAGCCATAGTCCTGGACATAGCCCATTTTGGCAAAGATCAAGAACAGCACAGATACTTAACAAAAGGCAGGGAGCCAGAATTAGGTCTGGAATGTACAAAAGCAAAGAGTTTATTACTGATGCCCCTGAATGGTGATTTACCATGTTCTTCTGTGGCAAGTGTCAACATCAATATTGCACACTCTAGGGCACCTGAGGGGCTCAGTCGGTTAAGGGTCCAACTCTTGATTTGACACCCGTCATGATCTCAGGATTGTGAAATCAAGCCTTGCATTGGGCTCCGTGCTGGACGTGGAGCCTGCTTGAAATATTCCCTCTCTCTCTCGCTCTCTCTCCTTCCTTCACTCCCTTCCCACCCCCCACCTCTTAAAAAAAAATAATGCACCCTCTACATAGCTGCTTTCACTTTCTCTCTATGCACATTTAAGTTAATAATTTGATAAACTGCATAATACTAATTTCATTTTTTTCTAATCCATTTACTTATCTATATACATCTTGAATAAAAGAAACACTTAAAGGAGAGTTTTATAGGACTGGGTGGACCTCACTAGCAATTAAGCAGAACCTAAAACAAAAACATTACAGCCTTAACAAAATGATAACCGGGGAATGTCAAGTTGTATTTCCTTTATTTCTAGCAGGGTAAATCCTGTCAGGAGGTGCAGCCTTAAGCGAGGAATAAAGTCAGGTCTCTTTCTGCACAAGTGCTCTGTCTTCTCTCCTTTCCTTCCCCCCCCCCCAGTAATCCCCCCACCCCCTTTCTTCCTCCCTTCCTTAGTTCCTTCTCTTACTCCCCTTTCTGCTTCCTGCATCCTTCCATTCCTACCATAGACCTAGCCTGTGGAGCAAACACATGCCTATTTTCCTTCTTTTCTTTATTTCCTCTATGCCTAATGAAAAATGCTCAAAAAGGATCCCTGTCCAGATGAGTCCAGTCCCAGCCCTGAAATGATGTTCTGTGGTGCAGAGCTTTTGCTGAGTTGGACACACACGGAAGCACTAAGATAACAGGGTACTCAGATGATGCTGTCTGGTGAACTGAAGTGAGGCAGCTGCAAGTAAGAAGGAAGCAAAGGTGTTTTAAAAATGTACTGAAGCATGGAGATGAGCAATCTGGCCTGGCAGGAGCTCCCAGGTAATAGCTGTGCAGTCACAGTGAATGGCCTGATACTTAGGAATGGAGAACTATGTTTCAGATGAATGGGAGTCTGTAGTAGCCAATCCCCAAACTCTGGAAGATGGATTATCTTTTCTAATGTACAATTCTCTCCCAGTGATCAATCTCTCTAGCCATACCAGGATCGATGTGAGTAGTGTCAATCTTGAAAAAGTAGGGTGGTTTGAAGATGGCTTAATGTATTATCCAAATGACTTAATAAAAATTATGAGCTCCAGTGCTTTGGACACATTATGAAACAAGCTGCCTAACCTTACAAAGAGAGCTTTTGGTTTTTTATTTGTCCCGTAAGGTACACATGGTTAGGCCTGACCCTCAAGTTAGATGGACAGATGGACAGTTGGATATGAAGGAACGTATGTAGAAAATTGAGAATTATGGCCAAGTACTCTGAAAATTCAGGCAGACTGATGGATTTTCCATTGTAATATTCATACTTAGAGGTCAACTTTGTGGGGGTTAAGAAAGTACACGGAAGTAAGGGACAGCCAATGAACCTGGGTCCCAAGGACAGAGCAGAATGTACAACTTGGAACATGATAGCATGTGGTGTGTTGACTTACTTATTTAAACTCCTCTGAATTTGGTTTAGGAAGTATCTTATAGCCTCTCTATCTCTGAAGAGGAACACAGTATTGTTGCTCCCATATAAAAGCACAATAGAGAGTGCTCTGTTCTCTTAGGTGTTCATAGTACATAATATCCAGAATTCTTTTCAAAAAAACTTTAGTACAGGGGCGCCTTGGTGGCGCAGTCAGTTGAGCATAGACTTTTGATTTCAGCTCAGGTCATGATCTCAGGGTCCTGGGATTGAGCCTCATGTAGGACTCTGCACTCAGTGGGGAGTCTGCTTATCTCCCTCTGCCCCTACCCGCTATTCCTGTTCCTGGGTGCATTCTCGCTCTCTCTCCCTCTCTCTCTCAAATAAAGTGTTTTTTAAGCATTTTAATAGAAATCTTTAAAAAAATAAGAACATTTCCCATGTAGTTTCAATGGCATGGTCACAGTAAACACAATTTAGTAATCCCTTAATATCCTCTCTATCCTGCCCATGTTGAAATTCCTTCAGTTGTTTCAAAAAAAGTCCTTCTAGTTAGATGTCCAAACCAGAATCAATCCAGGACCACACATCACATATGGTTGTACATTCAGTCATTTTTCTCTTGTTCTAGAAGAGTGTTTTTTATTTTGTTTTTAATGGCAGAGACATTTAAAAAAATAAACAAAACCCTACTCCTTCCCAAGGAATATCATACTTTCTGGGCTTGTCTGTTTCTCCATAGGGACATTTTTTTTGCACTTCTCCACTTTCTGAATTTGCAATGCTTTGGAAATTATCTCTAAAGTCTTGAGTTAAAATTAAGCATTTATAAATTAGCATATGTTAGAAGTGATACTGTATACCACATGTTGCATCCTATTAGAAGACACAAAGTAACTAATGTCTCATTAGCAATGTTAATTTTCACCACTGGATTAGATATATGACTGACGTAGCCCTCTATTACTCCTATTTTTCGCCTTGTGACAAGAGAGTAATCCGTTCGGTGTTATTTTGCCCCCCCCATTTAATCACACAGCTCCCCATCAAAACTTTACCTAATGGGTTTAATGCCAAATAATAAGTCTTTACCAAATCAAAAATTCTACGGATGGTTGAAAAAATATTTTCTATTTTTACCATTTTTTTTTTTGGTGTATGAATTCACTTTTGTCAACAAAATATTTTTATACACACAATGTGCAAATCACTGAAGATGCAGATGCATGTCTGTAACAGATAAAATCTCCACACTGTAGATATTGATTAGTCCATGGGACTAGAGGGCAAACACAAAGTAATTGCTAAAGGGTTTCAGTAGCAAGGGTCATTTAGGGTGCTGCCTGCTGGAAAACCCATTCCAGGGCCAGAGAAACTTTAAGTTTAAACTGAGCTTTAAAGAATTTGATGACATAAATGGAGAAGAGGGAGGAAGGTTTTTGGCAGGAGGGATTGCATGAACTAAATTGAGAAACTGGTAATGTGCCGCTTTGATTATATTAGCTGTGGTGAGGTGAGCATGAGGTTCTACCATGCTTTCTACATGAGTAACTATCCTTTTTTTTTTTAGTAGAATTTTTCTCCAACAGTTGTGGTTCACTTAGTTCTCTAAAACATAGCTCCTGATGAAAATACAGTATAGATATTTAATTATTTCCCCTTAATTATCAATTTTAAAGTAAGTAGATGATTTAATGCCACTGTATATTACTCCAAATATTGGTCCAATGGTATAGCATAGGAATCCAACTTCAGATGCATATAACTGTTGTTTAACACAAGTCAAAAATGTTTTTGCAAGGAGGATTTTAAAGTTCTGGCCAGACAACACAGGGAGGTTGAGATCTAGAAACACTTGCGAAATTCCACCAATTACTCAGGCTTCCATTGAAAACTGTTTCAGTTTCCAGATTACAAATACAAGATACCTAGCTAGGATAAGAGATACATATATGCCAATAGTTATCAGATATATGCTTTAAATATTTATATAGAGTGATCACAAGTCCTAGCTTGCCTGAGATAGTCTGAGTATATACCTCTGCCTCTTGTAAAGTAGAAACTCTGTTTCTGTTTGTTTGTTTTGTTTTTTTTCCTTCCTATGTAGGAAAGAACCCAGTTCTTCCTTACTGTTTCTTCTATCCTGTGTCTCCTTTACTGGTCACACAGAACACTTCTGACCTTTCTGGTCACCAAATGTGTGGCTCCCCACATGGAGCCATTCTCTATGATACCAGCTCGGTGTCCTACAATTTCTCTCAATTCTGACACTGTCTACCTGGAGATCCTGTCAGATTCCACAGCTTAAGGGCTCAATCTCACTAAATAGACCCACCACCCCCCTTCAGATGCCAATCAAAAGTAGTAGGTCCCTTGTTACCCACAACTTCTGTTCAATTTGGCTATAATTGAAAGTTCTAATGACACCCTCCTTGTGTTCAATTTAATGTGCTAGAATGGCTCACAGAACTCAGGGCAACATTTGCTTATGTTTAACAGTTTATTAAAGGCTATGATAAAGGATACAAATGAACATCCAGATGAAGCAATACATAGGGTGGGGTCTGGGAGTATCTCCGGCCGAGGAGCTTCTGTCCTTGTAGAGATGGGGTGCACCACCCTCCCAGTGCGGATGTGTTTCCCAGTCTGGAAGCTTGGTGAACCCCCCTACTATTGGGATTTATGGAGGCTTCCCCATGTAGACGTGATTAATTATTAACTCCATTTTCAGCCCCTCTCACCTGTCTGGTAGATGAGGGGTAGGGCTAAAAACTCCAACCTTCTAATCATGGCTTGATCTTTCTGGTGATCAGCCCCCAACCTGGAGCCATCCAGGAACCTACCCAGAGTGGCCTCAGTAGAATAAAAAATGTTCTTAGTACTCTTTTCACTTAGGAAATCATAAGGGTTTTAGGAGCTCTGTGCCAGGAACACAAGTGTGTTCCTATGCCAGGGGCACAGACCAGTGTATATATATTTTTTCTATTATCTCATATCTTTATATAATTATTATTTTTTTAAAGTAAGCTCCACACCCAGGGTAGAGCCCAACACAGGGTTTGAACTCACAACCCTGATATCAAGACCTGAGCTGAGATCAATAGTCAGATGTTTAACCAACTGAGCCACCCAGGTGCCCTTTATCCTTGTATAATTATTAATATCACCACCTTTCTCTCTCAAAAGAGATCCTCTGTTGGGTGATAAATTATATTGCTACCAAATGTTCACATATATTTTACCAATTTGATCATTATGTAAAATGTAGCCCCTTCAACTTAGTATAGGGTATACATTTTTAAATGGGAGGGGAGGGGGCAATATTACCTAAAAAGTAAAAAAAAAAAAGTTTCGGGGTGGGGTGAAAAAATCCTAGATATCAGAATGGTGTGCAACTCTTGAGAAAAGTGGGGGAGAAGATTGGAAACAAATTATAAACATCCTTAGGGGGATGATAACAAAAGTTTGAAAAACCCTGGAGTACTACCGGTTTGATTTACATGAGCTATTTTTGAATCCCATCAAATGTCTATGAATTGCATTATCTTTCAACTCCAGTTCATTCTGTAGCCTATGTCACTAAAAGGTGAGTTCTCAGGGAGGGCTAAGCCTTGGCTTCACATTATCAACAAAAGAAAACACATAGAATTCTTTTAGCACTATTTTATGTTTAACACATTTCATAAATCCCGTTTTGTATCCTCACAACAGCACTATGAGGGGGATCATTCTTGTCCCCTGTTTTTAGGTGAGAAAAGTGTGGCTCAGATAAAGTAATTTGCCCAGTCATTCGCAATTTATAATAGCAGTGTTCCTGCTTTATGTATTCCAGTTGGTACCTACTCATTATGCTCATTTAAATTGAATTTTCTTAGACATTTTTAAGTTATACTGAGTTCTTCCCTCTCTTTCTCTCTCTCTCTCTCCACCCCTCTTCCCTCTTCCCTTCTTCCCCTCCCTTTTTACAATTTCATTGAGATATAATGAAAATAAAAAAAAGTGTACAACACATTGAGTTTTAATAGATGGATACACCAATGAAATCACCACCACAAATAACATTTTCAGAGCTCCTCCAAATGTCCTCATGCCATTTTGTAATTCAGCACTTTCTTACCTCTGTCTCCTGGTCATCACTGACTTTTTTATCATTATGAAGCTGTTTTCACTTTAAAGAATATTATATGAATTGAATAATAGAGTAAGTACTCCTCTATTCTTTTTTATTTTTACTCAACATAATAATTTTTGAGAGTCCTCTGTTTTCTTTGTATATCCAAATTTGTTTTTATTGCTGATTAATATCCCACTGTATGGATATACTTCAATTGGTTTATCTATTTTAGTTTTGGGGTAAAAATAAACATTTGTGCATAAGTGTTTTTTAAGCAAACACTTTCATTTCTCTTGGGTAAATACTTGAGAGTAGAATATCTGGATCATATGATAAGTATATATGTAACTTTCAAAGAATCCACCGAACTATTTTTCAAGGTGGGTAAACATTTTATTTTCTCACTAGCAATATTTAAGAGTTCCAGTGAGTCCTGTCCCTGTCAACACTTGGTGTTCTCAGTCTTTCTCATTTTAGTCTAACAGGTATGTAGTAGAATATCATTTTGTTTCAAGTCTCATTTTTTTTTTTGATGACTAAAGATGTTGAGCATCTTTTCATGTGTTTAGGCACTTGTGTATCTTAGTATCTTTTCAAATTGTTTGACTTTTTTTAAGTTGGGTTATTTGCTTGAATTAAAAGGGTTTTTAATGTAATATGTAACATATGTGTGCCAAATACTTTCTCTCCGTCTTTTGATTTTTTTAATGGTGTCTTTTAAACAGCAAACATTTTTAATTTTGACTTTGATCCCTATTGAGATTTTCTTTTATGGTTCCTAGTTTTTGTGTTTTAAGAAAACTCTTTCTATACAAGGCCAAAAAATTGTTTCTCCAATGTTTTCTTCTAGTAGTTTTATAGTTTTAGGCTTTACAGTCATGTGGTATAATGGTTAATTATTTTTTTCCATGTGGATATACAATTGATCCAGCACCAATTATTGAAAAGACTGTGCTTTCTCCCACTGAATTATTTGTGCAATTTGTCAAAAAGTATGTTGACATATGTTGACCATATATATTTGGGTTATTTCTGGACTATTTATTACTCTATTGATTTACATACCTATCCTTTTTACCAAAATCAAAATGTCTTGATTATTCTAGCTTTATAGTAGGTATTGAAGTTGGGTAGAACAAGAACTCCAATTTTCTTAATTTTTTAAAAATTGTTTTGTAAGTACCCCTTGTGCACGACTGGTGGGAATGTAAGCTGGTAACAGGCACTGTAAAAAACAGTATGGAGGTGACTCAAAAGATTAAAAATGGAATTACCCTATGATCTAGTAAGTCAGTAATTGTACTAGTGGTTATTTACCCAAGAATATGAAAACATATAAACACTAATTTGAAGAGATATCGGTATCCCTATATTTACTGCAGTATTATTTACAATAGCCAAATTGTGAAAGCAGCCCAAGTGTTCATCAATAGACGAATGGATAAAGAAGATGTGGGGTGTGTGTGTGTGTGTATGTGTTAGAATATTACTCAACCATAAAAAAGAATGAAACCTTGCCATTAGCAACAACATGGATGGATCTAGAGAATATAATGCTAAGTGAGAAAAGTCAGAGAAAGACAAATACCATGATTTCACTCATGTGGAGTTTAAGAAACAAAACAACCAACCAACCACAACAAAAAGAGACAAACCAAGAAAAGACTCTTAACTATAGAGAACAAACTGCTGGTTACCAGAGGGGAGGTGAGAGTGGGGGTGGGGATGGGTGAGATAGTTGATGAGGTAATATTAGGAGTACATTTACTGTAATGAGCACTGAGGAATGCATCGCATTGTTGAATCACTCTATTGTACACCTGAAATTAATATAACACTGTACGTTAACTGTACTAGAATTAATTTTTAAAAAATCTTCTGGTTATTTTATTTCTTCTTTTGCATTTTCAGGTAAATATTAAGCTTGTCAATTTCTACAGAAGTGACCACTGTCATTTGCATTGAAAAATTCTGGCCTTTAGCAACCATATAAATTGCCCAGAGGTAAACAAGTTTCTTAACAGCCTAGTCATTATAATATGAACTCCAACATGGCTTTGAAAGCCTCTGGCAAGCACTGGCCCTAACAGGTAGAAAAGACATAGGCTTTCACTGTTACTTTTCAGCAGCAAACTCAGTGAAGCACATTTTAACTACTTTGAAAGCCCCACAGTTAAAGTAACTTCTTTAAAGGAAAGAAATGATACGTTGAAAGTTAAGATCGTTATCACTGCACATTAATTTTTTTTGTATAAATCCATTTCCTCAAGACTTGAAGAACTCAGTTTTCATAATTATTCAATAAATATAAACCGAAGGAAAAAATTCCACCAGAATCCCAGAAGCAGAAATAACATTACAATGCTAATACAGTCAGTAGGAGGCCACAGTAATCCAGATTATCATACATAACTGTCTCATGGAAACTAATTTGACTTTTACTGTGCTGCTAAATGAAATTATTACATGATCTATAGATTATTGAGCCCTGTGGCAATGCTGGAGAATGAGACGCTGTGCTGCATCTTTTCCTTTGATGGTTGCAATGTTTTTAAAGCACTTTACACATTAAAAGTGAGTAAAGAAGACTATAATACTCCGAAACAACACAGTGACTAAATAAATTACTTGCCAGCAACCATAAGTATGGCAGGAATAATGAAGCAAATGAAGCATTTTTTTCATTAACCATGCACGTCCAATGAAGACAAGGAATTGAAAAGAACTTGCATATGAGAGCTCCCTAATTGTGAAGAAGGCATTCCTCCTGAAGGGCATGCCCCAGACAATGCCCCCAGATGATCCCTAAGCAATTCCTGAGAATCTGTCATCTTACCTGATGGCTTCAGAAACACTGACCATGGAAATTGGAAGACTTTGAAACAATTGGAAACGGTGTGATCTGATTAAGGCTATTGTTTATTTGAGACACAGTTTAGGGCAAAAGAGACTTGTGTTTGGAGATAATAAAGTCTTCTTGATACAGGAGCTATGGTTGAACAGGAATTGTTCAGGAATTGGTATTTGAATCATAATATGCTAACAACAGTGGCTCAAATTAGTACTAGCGACTAAAATTTCATGTCCCTTTGGAGGTCCTCTTTGGATCTACTTCCCAAATGGAGTTAGCATCTTCAGTTCTGTTATGAGAACCTCTGTGCTTTAGATCATTACTGGAGCCCTTGTTACATTTGTTGGAGGTAAATTTTTAAATACACATGTCTTTCCTGCCATGTTGAAAGCTTGGTAGTTCAGTGTCTGCTTTTAGATGATGCCATCCTATCCTCTGCATAGGTATGCCAACCCACCAGTCATTCAGGCCCATTAATGAATATTTTATTAATTGACAGCAACCATCCATCTATTTCAAGTTCTAAAACCATTCAGGGTGACTTCAACATCATTAGGCTGCCTGGTCTTTCAGGTTTCTGTCTACTGCACTTTGGTTACCTCCTCCCATAGAAATAGCTGAGAACTGCCACTACCTGAACTCTTTTTAAAATTACAAATTCAAAAATATCAGCCTAATAGCTACAACTTTCCTTTCTCCTCATTTCTTTTTGTGTTATTTTTCCCCCATTTATTTCTGCTGCAAACCTTTTAGTTCCTCTAGTTTTGTTGTGTGTTAAACCCCTCATGTTCTCCCAAACCTCCAATTTTCCAATTTCTCCTATCATCCAGCTAAGGTTCTGTGGTCTGCTTTGGCAACATGCTTTTTCTCCACTGTTTTTTGTTGGGTTTTTTTTGTTTATTTGTTTGTTTTGTCACTCCTTTCAGCCCAGAGTCAACCTGCAAAACACTTCACTGTCTTCTTTACCCACAGCTTTTCCCTAGTAGCCTAGCGCTATGTGGTACAAAAAGGCAAATCAATTTCCATGAACACTTCTAATTCCCAGCTTCAAATGAGCTCTCAGTATGTCTCTGGTTGACTCATTCTACCGCCTTCTGAAACAAGTATTTCACTTTCTTCACTGTCCTTAAAATTCCAACACAACCCTTCTTCTCCTCACTGTGAGTTGATCATCGTTTCCAGTTTTCCAGAACAATAGAAGCAAACCAACAAAAGCTCTCATCTTTACAATAACAAATATCAAATTGCCTCCCACTTTTTCTGATAAAATAGATAATATGCCTCCTCTTGTCTAAGACCGGACAGTTCATCCACCTGTTCATTGGATTCTACCTGTTCACTTCTTAAAAACTGAATTTTTTGAAGATTTTTTATTTTTATTTATTCATGAGAGACAGAAAGAGAGGCAGAGTTAGAAGTAGGCTCCCAAGGAGCAGGGAGCCCAATGAGGGACTTGATCCCTGGACCCTGGGATCATGACCTGAGCTGAAGGCAGATGCTTAACCATCTGAGCCACCCAGGTATCCTTAAAAACTGAATATTGACAGCTTCTCTTTATATATATTTAATTGCTTCCTCGACTCAAACCTTTCCTCTGATATTGAAATATGCTGAAGTATCTCCCATATTAATAAAAACTCTCCCTGGACTCCCAAGCCCTTCAAACCTCATCCCCTTTTTTGCTGACAAACGTTTAATCTCCATCCCCAATCTATTACTCAGGTAAAACTCTAAAATCTAGTCTTTCTGAACCACTACACTGAAAAAGCAAATATTGGAATCCTCAATGCCATGTTACTTGGCTTCTCAGTAGGATTTGACAGAGTTCTCCACTGCCTCTTTCTTAACATGTTCTTCCATTGGCCTCTGGAACTCCTTGTCTTTGTTTTCTTCCTGCCTCTTTGGTCACTCTCTAACCTGCTTTGAAAATTTGTCTTCCTCAACATGGTATTTGGTTTCTTAAAGTTCAGAATCTCACCTTCCTTTGTAATATCGCTTATGGATTTTATCCTACCCCATGCTCTTAAGTGGCATTAACGTGTCCATGACCTTCAGCCCAGGCCTCTCTTCTGAGCTCCAGACCCATGTATAAATCTGCCTACCCAGTACCTCTACCAGGATAACTCAGTTATGCTTTAAATACAACATAACCAAAACTGATTTCATGATTCATTGTCCATGTATAAGGGCAAATATCTGGTTCTCCTTCAGTACCTTTATCTGAGAAGAATAGCATCCTCATCCATCCAGTTATATAAATCAGAGTGCTTGGGGCAACCTTGACTCTCATGGTCAACCTACATTTCTCATTGAGTGGCATTTGAAGCCTTTTTGCTGTTTGTATCTTTCAAATACCATCCCTTCTTTCCATTGTCATGGTCACTAGGGTACCCAAGCTGCATCTTCTCTTACCTGGTACCCTGTAATAGCTTATTACTCGGTTCTCCAAATCTAGAACTTATTTTTTGAAATGAAACTAAGTCTATTATCTCAAAATAGAAAATATGATTGTGTTTCCCCAATCCCATCCCTGTCAAAGACCTTTATTTTTTCCTATTGCACTAAGGACAAGGAAAACAAATGTCCTTCTGAGACTATGAAGCTCCTGACCAGCTCTGAAGCCTCATTCTCTGGAATCCTGTCACACTGGTCCTCCTGAAATTCCTCCAATGCACCATGTCCCCTTCTGTGATGGGAACTTGAAACATGCAGTTCCCTACATCTGCATGCCCCTCCTCTATTGGTTATCAAATAAATTCATAATCACCCTGATGTCTACTCAGCCACCACTTCCTGAGAAAAGCTTTCCTGATCCCCAGGCTAGACAGGATTCCTTTCCTTGCAAGGACTTACCTCATTTTTACCCATACACAGTGGTATTAGTTCCTAACACCTCTCCACTGCCACAAAAAACCAGGTGCTCCATGAAACTTGGACAGAGTCTATTTACTACTGGACTTTTTAGTCCTTATATACATATTTTGTTGTTGTTGGACAGATAGATGGTAGTATTAAAGAGTAAATGGATCAATAGGAAAATTTAGGAAGCATAACAGCATGTTCAAAATATGAACAATAAACCAGAAGACAGTACTTTTTCTGTTATTTCTCATGCTTCTTACATTTTGATCAAGAAACATTTATTAATATCTTTTAAGCTTTTAAATTTTTTCTAGTTGAAAAAAATTTGTATTTGATTATCATTTTGTTTTGGTTTTTTTTTTTTTTACCTTAATCCTTGGGCTTTTATATTCGAATATTCTAGAATAATCTATCTCCCAAACCACCTACTTTTTAAATTCAAAACACAATATCCCACAATCAGGCAAGAAACCTTATTATTTAGTCTAATGAGAATAGTTTCCTATTATTCAAAGGTTTGATATTCAATAATGGTCATGTTCTGAAAAAGGGAATTATAATAATTTATATTAATTCATCTCAATAAATATCCCACACCTACCATGTGTCACAGTTTGATTATGAGAATATGGAAAATGAACAGCACAGATACTTGTTCTACTGGTATGAAGTTGTTAACATAAAAACTGGTGGTCCAGAGATAACAGTTGTATGGGGAGTCATGATAATCATTTTATTGTAACATTTAATTACTTTGTTGTTTGAGTTCCCCAGGCCTTTCTAAATGCTTAACTGAGTAAATAATATTGACCAAGAATGGCCCCTTGACAGGACAATCCACACTCGTAATGGTGATTTTAATAAATTTGGGAGTCCTCAACCAAAGTGGACAAATAATTATACATGACCAGAGGAAAATGAACATGACTTTAATTAATGAACATTTCTAAAAGTCATTCATTCTTCATGATAAGTCTTTAACTTAAAGCCTGTATCACAGCCACAAAAAAAATGTTTTAAAAATATAAAGAAACCCAAGAGGGAAATAGAAAATATGTATAATATCCATAATACCCTAAGTGTAAAACAGAGTCTGTTTGTTTAAGCAAATTAAATTTTGGCAGGAGCAAGACATTGAAGAACAAGTGATTTTAAAAAAATATCAATATCAGAAAACTTGAAAGAAATACATTGCCTACTCAGTGAATCTTTCTCCTAGCATTTGCTTCTTAAGCACTACATTTCTTAAAGCAGTAGTTCCCATTTCTCCAGTTTTTACCCATTATGACTTTTAACATTGAGACCTTGGGGGGGTATGCTGGAGAGACAATGGGCTAAGAACTTTTTATAAATCATCTCATTTGACTCTATAGAACACTTATGAGCCAGGCACCATTATTATCCCATTTTATTAATGAAGGATTGGGAGGTAACTAAATGACATTAAAGATCACAGAGCTGGTAAATGATAGAGCCAGGATTTAGAACCATGCTATCTGACTCCAGTGCCATTATTCTGGTATGCTGTCTGCCAACAAAGTGTTCTTTAAAATGAATTAAAATTCAAGGATATCGGTCTGAAATTCTGCTTTTTGATGGGGTCTTTGCCTGGTTTGGGGATTAAGGTAATGCTGGCCTCATAGAATGAGTCTGGAAGCTTTCCTTCTGTTTCTATTTTTTGAAACAGCTTTAGGACAATAGGTATTATTTCTTCTTTGAATGTTTGGTAGAATTCCCCAGGGAATCCATCAGGCCCTGGACTCTTGTTTTTTTGGGAGGTTTTTGATCACTGCTTCAATCTCCTTACTGGTTATTGGCCTATTCAGGTTATCAGTTTCTTCCTGTTTCAGTCTTGGAAGCTTATAGGTTTCCAGGAAGGCATCCATTTCATCCAGATTGCTCAGTTTATTGCCATATAGTTGCTGATAATAATTTCTAATAATTGTTTCTATTTCCTTGGTGTGAGTCGTGATCTCTCCCCTTTCATTCATAATTTTATTAATTTGGGTCCTTTCTCTTTTCTTTTGGATAAGTCTGGCCAGTGGTTTATCGATCTTATTAATTCTTTCAAAGAACCAGCTTCTAGTTTCGTTGATCTGATCTACTGTGTTTCTGGTTTCTAATTCATTGATCTCTGCTCTAATCTTAATTATTTCTCTTCTAATGCATGGTTTAGGCATCATTTATTGCTTTTTCTCTAGTTCTTTAAGGTGTAGAGTTAGTTGGTGAATTCGGGATTTTTCTATTTTTCTGAGTGAGGTTTGGATGGGTATGTATTTCCCCCTTAGGATGGCCTTTGCAGTATTCCATGGGTTTTGGACCAATGTGTTTTCATTCTTGTTGGTTTCCATGAATTGTTTAAGTTCTTCTTTGATTTCCTGGTTAACCCAAACATTCTTGAGCAGAGTGGTCTTTAGCTTCCAAGTATTTGAATTTCTTCCAAATTTTTTTCTTTTGATTAAGTTCCAGTTTTAAAGCATTATGGTCTGAGAATATGTGGGAATAATCAACAGCAATCAGACAACAAAAAGAAATAAAATGTATTCAAATTGGCAAAGAAGAAGTCAAACTCTCTCTTTTCATGGATGACATGATACACTATGTGGAAAACTCAAAAGACTCCACCCCCAAATTACTTGAACTCATACAGCAACTCAGTAATGTGGCAGGATACAAAATCAATGCACAGAAATCAGTTGCTTTCTTATACACTAACAACACAACTGTAGAAAGAGAAATTAGAGAAACGATTCCATTTACAATAGCACCAAAACCATAAGATACCTCGGAATAAACCTAATCAAAGAGGTAAAGGGTCTAAACTCTAGGAACTACAAAACACTCATGAAAGAAATTGAAGAAGACACAAAAAGATGGAAAAATATTCCATGCTCATGGATCAGAAGAATAAACATTGTTAAAATGTCTATGCTACCCAGAGCAATCCTTCAATGCCATCCTGATCAAAACTCCAATGACATTTTTCAAAGTGCTGGAACAAACAATCCTAATATTTGTATGGAATCAGAAAATACCCTGAATCGCCAAGGAAATGTTGAAAAAGAAAATCAAAGCTGGGGGCATCACGTTGCCTGATTTCAAGCTATATTACAAAGCAGTGATCACCAAGACAGCATGGTACTGGAACAAAAACAGACATATAGACCAATGGAACAGAATAGAGAGCCCAGATATGGACCCTCAACTCTATGGTCAAATAATCTTCAACAAAGCAGGAAAAAATATGCAATGGAAAAAAGACAGTCTCTTCAATAAATGGTGCTGGGAAAATTGGACAGCCACACGCAGAGGAATGAAACCCAACCATTCTCTAACACCATAAACAAAGATAAACTCAAAATGGATGAAAGATCTCAGTGTGAGACAGGAATCCATCAAAATCCTAGAGGAGAACATAAGCAATAACCTCTTTGACATCAGCCACAGCAACTTCTTTCAAGATACATCTCCAAAAGCTAGTGAAACAAAAGCAAAATGAACTTTTGGGACTTCATCAAGATAAAAAGCTTCTGCACAGCAAAGGAAGTGGTCAACAAAACAAGGAGGCAACCCACAGAATGGGAGAAAATATTTGCAAATGACACTACAGATAAAGGGCTGATATCCAAGCTATAAAGAACTTCTCAAACTCAACACCCAGAAAACAAGTAATCAAGTCAAAAAATGGGCAGAAGACATGAACAGACACTTCTCTGAAGAAGACATACAAATGGCTAACAGACACATGAAAAAATGTTCATCATCATTAGCCATCAGGGAAATTTAAATCAAAACCACATTGAGATACCACCTTATACCAGTTAGAATGGCAAAAATTGACAGGGCAAGAAACAATAAATGTTGTAGAGGTTGTGGAGAAAGGGGAACCCTCTTACACTGTTTGTGGGAATGCAAGTTGGTACAGCCACTTTGGAAAACTGTGGAGATGCCTCAAAAAATTAAAAATAGAGGTACCCTATGATCCAGCAATTGCACTCCTGGGTATTTACCCCAAAGACGCAGATTTAGTGAAAAGAAGGGCCATATGAACACTAATGTTCATAGCAGCAATGTCCACAATAGCCAGACTGTGGAAAGAGCCGAGATGCCCTTCAACAGATGAATGGATAAAGAAGATGTGGTCCATATATATAATGGAATATTACTCAGCCATCAGAAAGGATGAATACCCAACTTTTACATCCACATGGATGGGACTGGAGGAGATTATGCTAAGTGAAAGAAGCCAAGCAGAGAAAGTCAATTATCATATGGTTTCACTTATTTGTGGAACATAAGGAACAGCATGGAGGACATTAGGAGAAGGAAGGGAAAAATGAAGGGGGGGAATCGGAGGGAGAGATGAACCGTGAGAGACTATGGACTCTGAGAAATAAACTGAGGGTTCTAGAGGGGAGGGGGGTGGGGGGATGGGTTAGCCTGGTGATGGGTATTAAGGAGGGCACGTACTGCATGGAGTACTGGGTGTTATACAAAAACAATGAATCGTGGATCACTACATCAAAAACTAATGATGTATTGTATGGTGACTAACATAACATAATAAAATAAAAAATTTTTTAAAAAGTAAAAAAGAATTAAAATTCAAATAAATGAATAAAACACAGTTTTTAGGAGGGAGGCATATAGCTTAAAAATCTAATAAATTTCGTACTCTAAAATGTTGGAGGATCATCACCTTCCTCTTTCCCAATGAAAAGAGAATGGTCATCCTGGTACGATAAGAATGAACAGTCTCTGTTTCCAATGGCTCAGAAGCATCCAAGTGGATTTCAGTAATTTTCTTACTTTTTCCTTTTCCAAAATTCTTCCTGAATTTGTGAGGATACTAAATCAAACTTTCTGAGCCTTCCCTGTTATATGGGGGGGGGGGGGGGGTTGTTTTGTTTTTTATAAAAATGATTGTTACCTTTTGCTAAAATCTAAAATTGATCCCTTGTGTTGGCAGCAAGGGAAAGCATGTTGAAGAGGGTGGAGTTACACAGGGTTGAGAACCATAAAACAGGGAAAAATCACAGCCAAGAGAGTGTGAACTTTAACAGCTTGGTCAGGCCTGTATTAAAGGGCAAAATCACATATGTCACAGAGAGTGTTTTCATCACTCAGAGGGGCAGTTCTGAAGAGGACAACTTGCTAGAAATGAGAATGGGGGAGGTGAGGCCCAGGTCATCTGCTATTGTTAACTGGTTGTTCATTTGAGCTACTACCATGGCCAGTGCTGAGGTTTTCAGATCATCCAATTTTGTCTTGTCTTTTTTTTGTTGTTCTTTTTGTTTCTTTATGGTTAGCAGTGAACTTTGTTTGGTGCTTATCCCACAGGGAAGATAATGTTAATTTAAGATTATCTATCCAGTTATCTGCGTGTACTCTCATTAACTACTTGCTCATTTTTGACAAAACAAAACAATATACATACACACACATGAGTGTTCACAGGTATAATTTTTACTGTAGTCTTCTGGATGTAGGGTAGCTGGAGACTGTAGTTGGAAGAAGGGAGAGAGGGACACGTGTGGTATTTACAATGTGACATAGGCATAACTTCATATTAAGCATTCAGCTTTCTCATTTTAAAAATGTCCTTTATTTACCTCCCCACAGGACACTTTGGTAGCGCAGAAGTCCCAGACTCACTGTAACCCACCATTGCTCTCTTCCTCTTCTCTCCTCTGTTCTTTCTTCTTTCTCTCTCCTTCTCACAAGCCAAAAACAAAAACTGAAAAACGGGGAGGGAGGAATGAGGAATGGGAAGTAGAGGAAAGGAGAGAAAAGAGAGTGAGAGAGAGAATGAATATACAGACAGACAGTGGCCAGACCTTTTATAAAAACAGACTTTTGATGCACAATCTACAGCAACCTGACCAGACACCAACATGTTCGATGCCAATTAATAGCCCAGGAACAAACCTACTACAAGTCAGGACTTGTAGGAAAGTAAAACCACTGTCTCTAATAACAACCCAGCAAGGTAAACTAATAAGTTCTGTATCGGTCAATGCCAAATGGCCAGCATTTGATGAATGTTTGTCTGTGAATTTGTCTCTACTTTCACCTTAGCACCAACCACAGAGAGCTAAACATGTACCCACAGTTAGTTACATAAGATGCCCCACTTCTAGTAAGCCTACCTATAGCCTCCTCACGCCATCAGCCTCCAGTTACAGCCCACTGGACGCTTCCCTTCCTTCCACTATAAAACTGCCCCACCCCCCTGCCTACCTTTGAGTCTTTGCTACAAGGCTAGTGACATGGCTGACTCAATTGCTCTAGCAAACTCTGAATAAATACGCTTTGCTTTCATTTGGCGAGTCTTTGTTTATATCCACAGGAATAAAAAGAGGAAGGAAGAAAGAAAAAAAAAATCCCATTACTGTTACCTTTTTATTTTTAGACACATTCTCTTCATATCCAAATAAATTACAAGTTTCTTGAGGATGATGATTATATTTGACATATCTTTGTGTCCCTCAACACTCCTAAAACCTCCTCAGTTTTTAATGTAATGGATGATGAATGCTTTTTTTAATTAATTACTAAATAAAATACCACAGTAAAGTGCAGATCAAAAGAACCTTATAGGAACTTTGATATAACATCTATCTTAAATAGGAGAGCTGCAAAATTATAAAGTCTGTAGCTCAAAACACACAGCTAAGCACTAACTTCACAAGACTCCTGAATTTTTTTCTACTACATCATCCTATTTTTCACACTGAAAACAAGCTCTGAACACATATTAAATCGTGTATGTATGTCTTTATCTCATATACTTCAATGAATTTGTTCATAAAATGGAAAAACATTGCACCCCAATTTATATATTTGATATAAAAAGTAATATTTTAGAATTATGATTTATGTAAAACGGGGTAGACTTTTGTGGCATGTGGTTAAACTGGTTCTACCCCAAACTCTACTGAAATAACAATAATTCTCATGGTGGTAATAACTAACACCTAAGATTATATATAGCTAAGAAGTATTTATATGGCTAAGAAGTATTAAAAGGGAATATAGCTAAGTGTGTGTGTGTATATATATATACACACAGATATATACATATATATCGCTAAGAAGTATTAAAAGGGAATAAAACCACAAGGTTACTGAAAATAGTGGAAAACAGTGATTGGCTGGGAGATTTTGAACCATTTATTTTAAGACAGCCAGTGGGACCAATGTAGAGAATTACTGAAGATTGCAAAGAGCTTTTATTAAGTTATATTTATATTAAATTAGAAACTAAGACTGATGAGAAAATTTAAATTTTTTTTATAATATCAGTAACCCAGGGGTGCCTGGGTGGCTCAGTTGTTAAGCTCTGCCTTCGGTTCAGGTCATGATTTCAGGGTCCTGGGGTCGAGCCCCGCATCGGGCTCCCTGCTCCGTGGGAAGCCTGCTTCTCCCTCTCCCACTCCCCTTGCTTGTGTTCCCTCTCCCGCTGTGTTTCTCTCTGTCAAATAAATAAAATCTTTAAAAAAAGTAAAATATCAGTAATCCATTAAATTAACACAGAGTAATTTTGTAAAAAAAAATAACTATCTTCAAAACAAAAATTTAATGAAGAATGACACTTTACATTTAGAGTAATTTTGTAAAAATAACTATTTTCAAAACTAAAATTTAATGAAGAATGACATTTTATATTTTTTCAAATCTCTTATGTTTGGCTTCATAAACAACTGGATTCTCCTATTTGCTTTTGCATTTAATTTGTTAGGACTTGGCTTCTTGGTTGCTCTATATGAAGAAAGCTGTCCTCACACAGACATGTAATTGAAGAACGGTGGGGTAATTTAATAACCTTTTTAGATCATTGTAGTCATCTTTGATACTACACCAAAACTCAAAATCAGTCATCCTTTAAAGTTTAGTTGCAGTGTGGAATCTAAGAGCATACCAATGAACTTTTCATTCATCATCACATGAAAATCTATTGCTCTATGTTGCAATATGAATAGCTCTTTTACTGATGAATGATTATATAATGTATAAAGAGTCATTCAGAAAATATTGGCTCAGATAGTTATACAGATCTTCTAAATGTTAATGCAATTATACCATAATAAAACTTGCACTTGTAAATGTGACCACTGATCTGATCAGAAAAGTCTTTTAGTATCTAGAGCCATTACGCTCTGGTGGTGGATACAACTTTTTCCAAAATTCTAATTGTAACTAAAATCTTGTTCATGGAGCACTGGGTGTTATACACAAACAATGAATCATGGAACACTACATCAAAAACTAATGATGTAATGTATGGTGATTAACGTAACAATAAAATATTTTTTAAAAAAACTTAAATTATATCTTTTAGTGACCAATTGTTTTTCCTTCACATGACAGATTCACTTTGCTTGTTTTTGAGAAAATGTCTGCCAAATGCCCAAATCTGTATAATCATTGTTGGTCACTATTGTAGAATGGTTAAGTTTTCTTCTCCTTTGAGGTATACAGAAATGCTAGGAAACCCTTGCTGGAGTTGATAGAAAAAGAAATAGGAGTTTAGGAATATTATTTACAGTTGTGCACATAAGTAAAATTGAAAACTAACACTAAAATAGTTTTAAAAATTGGGCAGAGGAAGGAAAATGGCAGGTACAAATTCTCACCTACTCTAGCAGAGTTCTGTGGTCTAAAGATGGTGCATCCAGAAATGGAGTTCTAACATGCCATTTATTTATTATTTATTTATTTATTTATTTATTTATTTATTTATTATGTTAATCACCATACATTCCATCATTAGTTTTTGATGTAGTGTTCCATGATTCCTTGTTTGTGTATAATACCCAGTGATTTAGACTTCTGGTGCTCATCAAGGGTAGAAGTGAAAACAAAAACAGCAGAAATAATTTATCCCTAAAGAATGGGACTAGGAATTGAGGAAGGAACAGAAAGCTTCAGTTATTCATTTAATTCCATTCTAAACTACTTGAAAGGAGGTCATGCTTTTCTAATATGTGTGGTATGATTGTCAGGTTTGTGAAATGATGTGATATAATTTAAACTATTATTATACAAATATTAAAACATAATAGAAGACAATAATTGGCCCATCGTAATAGTTGGGCATAGAGACCAGTTTTGTGCATCTACCTCACAATAACTAGCTCTTTACAGAGATTTCTTGTAAGCAGAATTATAAACAAACAAAAACAAGCAAATTAATGAAACAAATGTTAGCATACATAGGGGTGTAAAGCACTCAATTCTATAATTTTGTATGAAATGCTTCAACAAAATAGGACAGTTAAAGGGATGGGTTGGTGGGTAGCATTAGATAAAATAAGTGGAGCAAAAAGTTAATTGTAAAATCTAGATAGACAGTGTGTGGGTGTTCACCCTACAACCTTTCAACTTCTCCATATATTTAAATTTATTTAAAGTTTTTTTTAAATACCCACAAAACAAAAAGGATAATAAAATGAAATCACTATGCTTCCCTGTCCTTGCTCTTGACAAATTGTTTATGTCAAACGTAAGCTCTCTTTTCAACCAAAGTTTCAAAAACTGCCCCTTTTAGTGTGGGCAAAGGGGCAATTCCAGTTTTGAGCAAAGATCAGAAAGAAGGAAAAGTGCTTTCACCTACTGGCTCCCATTTCCTGTGGTAATTTCTTTACAGGGACATTTTCAACATTTCCATTTTAGAAGCTTGCCTTGGAGGTTCTTACAATTTGTCTCAAAAATTGATTCTTGGCACAAACACTACATAAAGTTCTTTGGCTTCAGGGAATAAGTATTTAATTTTCTATAAAATTTGAACGTACCTATTTGACCTTTGTTGTTTTTATTCTTTTTTGTGAAAAGCTTTAAAATTTAAGACCTGTTTGTGAGATAATTACCAAGAGACCTCTCAGGATCTCAGAATTTGGGGTCATGGGGAGGGGGAGGTACAAACGTGCAAGAGAAATTGGTGTCATCAAGAAAAAATAGATTATTCAGAAATGCTGCAGATCATCACATAGATCCACCTCGTGATGTCCCCTCTGGTTCCAACTACTAATTTTCACTATTCACATGGAGGGACCATGGACAAACCATTTATTTCACCAAGAATAAGTAAAACTTCCCCATATGTTGTGTCCAGTTTTCCAGAAGTGCTAAATAAGGAGAAAGGAAATGAGCATACTGCTTTTCAAGTGTCATCCACATTTTAGAATCAAACATTCAGTGATTCTCCCTTAATACCACACCTGGGTAAGGACTTTATATATTTGTTCCTCCAACCCTACTTACTGTGATGTCCATTTCTACAAAATGAGAAGAGAAATGTGGGTTCCAGATATGCCACAGTTTTACTCAGGCTGGCATTCTTTGCGAGCACTAAGCAGGACCATAGCTGAAAACCTTGCAGCACCTCAGCCTTGATCACTGTTCTCACTCAGAGAACAGAGAATGCCAGATATTTGTTGTTACTCCTTTTGTTTCTTAACAGATAGGAAATTACAGAATTGCTCAATGGCTCCTCAGCTTTGCCCTTAGTTGCCTCTATTTAGATGTGGAAACTTGGAAGTTTTTGTCTATTAAAATGAAAATAAAAATTTAGGAAATGAAAGGACTAATAAAACAGTAAGGATGTGCCAAATGGCAAGTTTGACTTTCTTAAGCAGTGTTGAAATAGAAGATGGTTATTTTAAGTCTCATAAGAGAGACTTTTTGTGGACACTACTTTGCTCCAGATATGGTGGTATCAAAGCAGTGAGTCTGTGTCCGGAGTAGAGGATCTCAGAAGCTAATAGCTTACCAATACCCTAAGCTCCTCACAAGCCTGTGTAAATCTCCTCAATTAACCTCCATTTTAAAAACCAAAAAGTAAATAGATAAATAAACAAAAGGAACCAACTGAACAGCATCTCCAGGGCATTAAGGAAACCGATACAATATATTATTTTTGTTTTATGAGAACAGAGGGAAGAGGGAGAAGAGTAGGGAGAGGGAGGGGTTGAGGGTATGGAATCAATAATGTGTAGCAATTCACATTAAGAACCTTATTAGTGTTTCTACTACAGACCTAACCATCCTATAGCTTCACCGCCCAAGTCCACCATAGCCCTTCTGAATGTGTAAAAGCCTGGTATTTATTTTTATTTTGCTTTAGAAAAGATTGGATTGAATATTGTGAGAATGATACTTCTTACAGATTTTGTCTTACATTCTCACTGAGATCATACCACTTCTCACAATTTCTCAGTTTTAGTATCTACCAGTTGGAAGGAGCCAGGTTCTCTGAGGTTGAATGCATCATTCCAAGACATTTTGAGAGTTCTTGGAACAGGGTGTGGACAGGGACTTGGGAGAGCTGAATTTTAGTCTTGTCTATGACACTTACCATCCCATGAGTCTTGAGTAGAGTTTTTACCTTCCTGGAGTCATAGTTCCAGTATTGGTAAGATATGAAAATCAGTAGTGAGCTACAACGTTGTACCCTCTCTCTTCAGGAAGGATGTTATAAAGGTGCTGGTGGGATGATGATGATGATGATGATGGTGGTGATGATCACTAACATCCATCAGGTAGCTATATTTAAGTGTTATGCTAAATATTTTACAAATAATACTTTGCTGTATTCCCACAGAACCCCTACAAATGAGATATCTCATGCACATTCTTTTTTTTAAAACTTTTTATTTAAATTCCAGTTAGTTAACATACAGTATAATATTAGTTTCAGGTGTACAATATAGTGATTCAGCACTTCCATACAACATGGATTAGGCACTCCAAAAGAGGATTTGACACGAATCCCTTCAGAATTTTGCAATCTAGCAAGGCACAGTATTGTTCAACACATGATTTGCCCTGACAAACCACTGGGTGAATGAAGCACTATACGTAGTGTTCTATGTAATAAGCAGTAGGTAGTGTTTGAGCTCAGAGATGGAACAGAGCACTACTATCTATGGTGAGAAAGAATTTTTATGGAAGGGTAGATTTTATTTTATTTTTTGATTCATCAGTTTTATATAATACCCAGTGCTCATTACATCACATGCCCTCCTTAATGTCCATCATCCAGTTACCCCATCCCTCCACCATCTTCCCCTGTTGATCATAGGAAATAAACTGAGGGTCTAATGCACATTCTTACATTTAAGAGAAAGGGTATATTACAGGACTTTCAAGATTCTTACAAATTATTTTTTACCTCCTCCTCCCTAGATCTACTGAGATGTCAAAATAAGTCAATGTATATGTAAATTCTTTAGACATTGTAAAACAAAATGTAAATGTGAATTACTATTTAGATCACCAGTCAGCCCTTCATACAAAATCTGGGGCAAGCTATCTGCCTCTTCTCCTGATACATTTCAATCTTAATTTCATATACTGTCTAGTCATTTGAACTATCCCTCACTTCCATCTTTTCATCTCTCTTTTTAATTTTATTCTATCCCAACAAAACCTGAGACATTGTTTATTCCTGCTATTGAAACTTGAGTATCTTTATTCTCAAATTATAAATAAACTAAGTAAATTGTCACATTATTTCCCATTATAATGGGGTGGGTTTTTCAACAGTCCAAACAGCAGCGATTATTAGGCTGTTTCACGTTGTGTTTCCATGCAAAATGTTTATTTGGGAGGACTTTTAGGAATGACCACCATGGGAGGAAAATGTAGGAAATGGGATTGGTCAAAGGGAGAAGTTGAACTGTAATGTTATCTTGATGGAAGTGGCAGCCAACTCTACAGAGAATTCTGAAGCTTCCGTGGTATCCAAGCTGGTGTGAGGCCAGTCCTTTCCCCTCCCACATGGATCAGTCATTAGTGTGGACAGTCCCCAGAGGAAGGGGTGTAAGTCTGGCTCTCTTCAGCAGTGGCAAGCCCCAAAGGGAGCTGACTCCTAAGGACTGTGGTCTGCAGCAATCCCAGCAGCTGTGGTAATAAGTTCTTCACACCTGACGGAGGTCTAGGAGGGCCACATATCATAGGGTCCACCATCTTTGTTTAGAGGAACACAGAAATTCACCTTAGAGAAAGTCTTTTTTCAGAGACCTTCCTTTAGTAATCCGTGCCCTGGAGGATGGGCAAGAGGACATTTCTTGACCTGGAAGCCTTCTTTTTTAAATATACTTTGATACACAAAACTAGTCACTGGATAAATTTGCTAAAGACCATTCTGGAGGGAAAAGGTAGAGACCCTGGCCTCTTCCCTTTTAAGATTTAATACTGTAAGGAGACCTGTTCTATCTGCTAAGATGTTTATTGAGATCTGCTAGCACGAAAAGACCAGCAAGAATGCCAAAGGAGAACTTAGTGGACAAAAATAGGAAAGTGGCCTGATAACCCAGGCTTCTCATGGGAACTGAAAGATTGTACTCAAGGTGAGGTGTACATCCTTTTCTTTTGTTAATCTGTCTCTGGTTAGAGGGGTCCCAGCCAAGAATTTAGAAGGGCAGAAGGAATTTTTTTTTCCTCCCTTATAAGAGCAATACCTGAGAATGTGATTAGGTAGTAAAAATGGTTACCACCTAGCAAACTTAAGTGTGCAGCTTCACTGCAGACATACAGGGATCTGGACCAATGGAAAGCAATGCAGCAGTGGGCAAGAATGCTTAGAACTGGGTGAGACTTATTTTCACTAGTGACCTCTTAGGGCCTTGTTCAAGGCAATTCAAATATTCATTTAATAAATATCTATTGAGTATCTACAGTGTAATGAGATCTCATCTAGGCACTGGGGATACAGCAGCAAACAAGGCAGACATGATCTCTACTTTCAGAGAGCTTAAATTCTAGTACCAGAGCCATAAAGTAAACAACCAAAGAAATGAGATAGTTTAAGTTAGGATACTCACGATGAGAGAAATAAAGCAGAATAGTTGTGTAGAGAGTGGCTAGAGAATGCTGGTTCCTCACAAAGACTCTCTCTTCCACTAAACCTTAGTTCAGCTCCTCTGAGCCCTCTGCTCAACTATGCCTCAACCTTGGCTCCCATCCTTGTGGAACCTGCATCTCCTAGTCTTAGCAAGAATTCTGCTAAGTCAGTTTAGAGAAAATCCCCACCCTTAATACTGGTTCACTTTTGGTATCTGATCAAATTCCTCACCCCTCCTTGATATCTGATCACCCAGGTCTGCCTTCAGCAAGAATCCTGTTGTTGGTTTAGCAGGAATGTGCACTCCCACAACCTTGATGTTTTCTCTTGGCCATTCTCCATCCACTGACCCCCTCACTCTGCTCATTGGCTATAAATCCCCAGCCCTCTTTGTTGTATTCAGAGGTTAGCCTGATCTTTCTACCCTATTGTCATAGTCTTCATTCCTATTGCAGCAGTCCTGAATAAAGTCTTCCTTACCATTTTAACAAGTGTCAGAATATTTATTTTTCTTTAACATTCCCCAGATATCCCCTGAAAATTATATTGGCAAGACAAAGTTGAGTTTACTGTTTGTCACATTAAAAATCATCCCTACCTTAACAGAGTCTGATAGCATCTTGGGGAGAGGAAGGATAAATTCTGATCTAATTTTGAGGTCTGGTTTAAGGCAGGTCCTTCAATAGAGAAGGGGGTATTAATTTGTATCAGATGAGGATCATAATATAATAGTTTAGGATTTGTGGACACAGCCAAAGGAAGATTTTGAGGCAAGGAGTTCAAGGGTCTTGAGATGTAAACTTCCTTTCAATGCTTTTTATTAACAACATGGTAAGTCTTTCTGGAACTTCTTGTAATGAATAATAAAGTTATTTGCAGCTTCCTTTCCTGGGCAAAAGTCCTGGAATAGTAAAGGCAGGCTAATGGTGACAACGGAATAGTAAGGTCATGTTAATATAGGTCAGTGGTTAACAAATTTTTTATCTAAAGGATAAGATAGCAAATATTTTAGACAAGTACTCTGTTACATATTTTTCATTGTTTTTGTTTTTACTTTTATTTACCACCTTATCTTTAAAATGGAAAAAGAAAATATTCTTTGCTCAGGAGTCCTATAAAAAGAGGCCCCAGGCTGGATTTGGCCAAAAACCCATAGTTTCCCAACCCATGAAGGAGATGGTAAATTGTGTAGAGGTAGATGATGTTACCCTTCAAGAAAGCTTCTTTAATTAGCATGGTCCAGGAAATCGGTGCTCCCCCTCTCTGGCTAACTGACAGAGTCAGGAAAACTATACTGCATTCTGAGGAAACCCAGCAAGGTTCTTGTATTATTTGGTGATAGTAGTAGTCATTAAGAAGCAGGCACTGAATATTCTCTTAGTAATAACAAGAGGTGGTGTTTAAGTAATTAAATGGAAAAAATAAAAGTGACCTTACTTGTACCCCAAATGGTAAAGCAGATCATCGATATTACACCCACAAAAAATTATGAGCTGGAGGGCTTTCGTCTCCTTGAGAAAGACATACTTCTCAGTGAAAAGGTCCAGCTTCATCTTCTCTGCTTCCTTTCTCACTCCAAACTTAGATTAATATAACTAGGAGAAATAATACCAAACCACTGAATATTTTATAGGCCTGTGAAGGTTAGTCATTATAGATGTTCCTGGATGCACCATATTCACTGCCATTTGCAGCTAATTATAAAAGAGGCTTAGAGGTGTTTGTGGAGGGTAGGAGGTGGGGAAATGAAGGGAGACTTTAACTGAAATAGAGCTAAAACCTTGCAAATATATATAAACATTTCAGAAACCCGGATTAGAAAGAAAATCTGCTGTAGTTTAAACCCAATCTCACAGAACATCTAGCATAATCATTTGGATAGACTAGGTGCTCAATGACCGTTTGTTGAGTGAAGACATAAAAGCAAGAATAACCAATGAAAATCATGGGGTTCTACACTGGGAATTATTGTCTCCTGATTTTCCATCCGGGCAGCATATGTTCTTGCCAGACTCTGTTTTTAGTTTTTCACATACCTTTTTCCATTTGGTTGTTTCGTTGCTTACTACATAGCTCCTCCCTAGATGGAAAAAGAAAACCCACATCTTTCTTTATTCCAGGAGCTGTTATGATATGTTTAGACATAAAAGACACTGATGTAACAAGATAAAATGGGGGTTTGATGATTTCACTGATCTTTATTTTTTAGCTGTCCTGCTTTAGCAGTATAATCTCAAAGTGGTCCAAGCAATATAAGTCCAAGAGAGCAAATTGCTTTCTATTATACTGTCTATTTCAAGCTGAGTTAAACTTCATTCCATGGTTAGCTAGTTGCTATATGGAAGTAAATATTTTATAGTTAGTTTAATCTTCTTGCCATGTCTTCATGCAAAAGAAGAGATCATTTATCAAGCAATGGAATAATATCATTGAAAAAGATCCAGGGAAGTTTTATCTTCTCTTTAGGAAAAGTGGTACTTTACATTAATGTTTCACAACTCCTTTAGACCATTTTTTCCCTGCCTGAGATCAGAACAGAAGTGCTGGAATCCTTTATCTGTGCTCCTTTTCTTTCCCTCAAGTAGCTTCTCACAATTTCTCCAGCCCAGTGACAACATTCCCATGATCCGTGAATGAGCTGCTCTAGCAGTACTTTTTGCCATATTTATTGAAAAAAAGACATTCTGTGTTGGAAGTTGGCTTTATGATATGCCCCTCTAAGTCCACAGAATGTCAATCTATTCTTCTTGAAATTGACAAGCTAGAAGGAAGTTCATCTTTCTAGAGTTTGCCTAGAAATATCATTGTTCCTTCGTGATTGCTGGGGATAATTTGTTACTGTAGGAAAGGAAACAAGTTTTTCTCAACCCTCTTAGGGTTGGATCTGAAAATTAAACTGGCAAAGACAGATGAACAGGAGAAAAGCATACAAATTTATTTAGCATAAGTTTTCCATGACAAAGGAGCCTTTGTAAGAAAATGAAGACCTGAAGAAATGATTAAGCCTGATGATTTTTATGCAAGGTTTGATGAAGAGGGGACCATCCTGGAAAAATATGATAGGTCAAAGAGTATAAATTAAGTGTCCTAATCTCAGGGAAACCATGAGGATTGTTTATTCAGATTCTTCTCCATGTCTCTTTGTCTTCAAAGGTAAGGGTACTTCACTCCTCTGAACATAGGAAGAACACCTCTCACATAAGGGTTTTTGACTTTTTCAAGGGAAAAGGGTGAGGGGAAGGTTGGAGTGAACTTCCTGCTCCTGTTGTTTTCTCATGTGCCTTCAGCTTAAAATATTCAATATGCCAAGGTGCCATATTTTGGGGTAGTGTGTCCTGAACCACATCACCTTTCTGTTAATATCTTTCCCTAAAATCAACCCCTTTGAGTAGATCTTTGAATAGCTATGAATAGAATTGACCTTAGAAGTCGAGAAAATGAAGTTGTATATAAAATAGATTTACAGTATATACTTGTACACAAATGTTTATAGGCTAATTTCCCAATTGGTGATGTGGAACTCTGATCTCAGACAAGAGGTCTGAGGATGTAAAAGCTAGTGTTTTGGACTTTCTTGTTATTCTTTTGAAAGAGCAAAAATACGTGGATAGAGGTGAACAGCATTCTGAGACATCTTCCTTTAGATCAGATAGTCTCAAAAGAGGTAATATGACCCCCAAAGGAACAAAAATGAATTCTTGTATGGTGAAAAAATTTATACACATATATGTAACTTTTTAAAGTATATAATGCATACTATTGTCTCCTAATATATTTAGTATATAATATGTATATATACTCTTTACATATGTATCTACAGTACTAAAATTTCATGGAGGGTGCAATTAGGAAAAAAATGATCTCAGAACACTCCCTAGGGGGGAGATTTAAAAAAAAAATGGTTCAGAAATGCTGCTTTAGATAAAAGGCTAAAGAAAACTGAAAAAGAGAAAGGGTAATTAAAATTAAAAGAACCAAATTAAAATTGAGAGGAGGCAAACATGGTGTCAGAGAAGAAAAGACATTGTTTTTTAGAGAGTAAAAATACAGAACTCATTTTCAATTTAGAGACTTAAGTAGGGCAGACTAACAAATTAAACCAGTAGCTCCAAAACTTACAGCTAGAGATGGTACCTGCTAACAGAAAGGAGTGAAAGTCACGAGGGCTCATCTCGTGAATTAAGTTTATACCAGATTAATGTAGTAACATGAAATTACACTTTCAATTTATGTCAATTCTATGTAATCTGTTCTCTAAAATTCCTTCCTATTCTTGGGGCAGTAAACTGTGCATTTCAATTGACCAAGAATGCTACACTTGAGGGGATCTATAGTCAGAGCCAGGTTCATGGGTGTGAGAATTGTCAGTTACACAAAGCTCTTGCTTAGAAGGACCCGTGCTTGGTTTATGACTCTGCTGTCACTGTTTTTGAAATTCTTTATCATTTTGAACAAGGGGACTTATATTTTTGCTTTGCACTGGGTCCTGCAAATGATGCAGCCATTCCCGAGTACAGTAATAAAATAAGGGCAGTCCCAGGGGAACAGATAGGTCTAGTCTTTGGAGAACAAATTTCCTCTTTCCAATTTAATTTCTCAGGACTTTAGAAGAAGAAAGCTTCTCAGGAGGAGCAGTGGGCAAATGCTTCCTGTTTGGGTGCTCTAGGGGCAATGTTCCATGGGCCATTTGCCGAAACAAGATGCTCTGCTATCTTTAAATGCCAAAATATATTCCACTTGCAGAAAAGCAAGGCTACTACCATCAACCTCAGCCTGACTTTACCACTGGAATGTTAACCCTTTGTGGCCACCAGCCTCCACCACCATGAAGAGTTGCTGAAAAGAGGTTGAAAGAAATAATCTGCTAAATAAAATTCAACGTAGGCGCACCAGCCCTTATTCTTTGCATTTTAAATGACACCTTCTGTTATGGCTATCATAAAAAAACAACAACAACAACTCTGGGAAAGTAAGGCTATTCCACACACTTCGCTCCTTCCAAACTCTAAAATTCTATCATTTTATCATAGAAAGAGTGGGAGAACTTATGGGCAACTATGAGAGATTCACTTTAGCAAGTGCGAGAGGTACAAATGAAAAATTGTGAGTGGGGTAAAAAGAAGTTTCTGTGATGTTTAGAAACCTGTCTGCAAAATCAAGCTGGAGCAGCTGTTTGCCCTGCAAGATGATTTTATTTCAGAAGCCGATGAAGTTCAGTTGCTGGAAGTGTTAAGTGTGGCAATGGGGAAGATGAATGCTCAAGAAAAATGTTCTTTCCTTCCATGTGAATGCTCCTGTCCTGAGGCCTCTCACAGTAGAAATAAGATCCCTTTTCATGGCATCAGTCCTATTCAAAGATGTCAGCAGGGAGTCAGGAAAGAGGCACTCAGCCAGTGGAGGTGCCTTTCTCCCTCAGGGAGCCTGCGGCTCTTTGCAGGTGATGAGAAGAAGGTGTGATTCTCACCTTTAATGAAATTCCTGAAATGAGGCTTTCAGTTAACATCTGGTCATGAAAGAGAGACTCTTGGCAGGCTGTTTTCCTGCTGCTGACTGGCTGGTCGGGTCAAAGGGAATTCCTGTCCTCCTCTCCAGTCAAGGGAGCATTAGAGGATGGTTCAGGTCCATTCGCCACAGCAGGGGAAGCAGGCAGAGGGAGCCCACTCCAAGTACCAGACTCCTGGCAGCGGGCTCCTGCCCTTCTCAGCCTGTGCCCTCTAATCAGGTAGCTGTTCAGTTATGTCCAATGAAGCCTAGCTGAGCAGTTAAAAAGGCAAACATGTCCTGAGAACGGCATGGCTGGAGAAATGGATAAATTTGCCTTTGCTTGTACCTGAAGGCACAGTGCAAGCTGTTTAAATGTTACCTTGGAGCCATGGCTTAGTTGAGCTTTAAAGAGGGCTTGCCCTTCTGGAAGGGAAGGGGCTGAAATCTACAAAGGCCTTGGGAAATTCCTGAACAATCTTGACAATCATTGCAGCTCTCTCTCCCTCTCACTTTCTCTCCCAGTACAAACTGTGTCTCTCTGGTAGTCATGGCAGGTATTTTTGTAATTGCTCTGATTGGCTGGTCTTCCGTAATATATCTTGCACCACTGGAGCTTTCTTCTCCCTCCGGTAATTGAGGTCCCTTAGATTCCACATCTGGTAAAATGAAGAGTTATTTCCTTGGTCATTTCTTCTCTCTTTGATTCTGCAATCCTTTTGTTCTCCTGTCTCTGATTTCTGTCCACTTCTAATGACCCCCAGGCTTTTCAGAACAAGAAGCTAGAAAAGAAACAATGCAAGCAGGACACAGAGAGACAACAGGAGCCTCAAGCTCACCATCCTCTGGCCCAGGAATGACGGTGCATCCTAGTAGCGAGAGATCACTGAGATCCTATGAGTGGAGATGGTTGCAGATACATATGTATTTTCAGAAAGGAATGTCATTATAATTGTACCAAATCTTAAAATAATAGTTAACTTTGACTTAAGAGATACCACATACACAACCATATTCTTAGGAGAGGACCACACACGTGTGTAAAGCTGTTACTTCTTGGAAAATTGAAAAATTCGAAAAATAGCAGTGTCCTGTGTAGAAGTTAAAAAAAAAAAAGGATACATCATAAGTGTTAAATAATAGTATTGGCTAAATGAATCACAATATGTCCATGTCATTGACTACTAATGAAGTCATTAGAAAGCATTATGAGGATGTATAGTTATTAATATTAGATACAGTATGCTAAATTTTATTTATATACATACACACACACACAGGTATGCTACCTTTAGATGGTAGTATAATGCATAGAAGAGGGATGGCCTTCTTTGGAGCCACCCTTTCAGCTCTGTTACAGGATCTTCAAGGCTTCATGAAGCCTCTTGCATTAATAATGTCCTTCAGGAACACCTACACAAGATCCTAGCTCTTTACTTGCTGACACAAGGTAATCATGGACTAACTAGAAAAAAAGTGGAGTCATCACCTTACCTGTGGGTGTCATATTCTCATTTGTACAGTCAAGGGGCTTGACCAGGTGATCTTTCAAAGTCTTTCTTCCTCTCATCTAGGATTCCCTATGTCATAATTATTAATGGGTGACCCCGATGGAGTTTTGTTTGTCTCTTGGTCATTGAGACAGGCATATAATGAATATATTTTTAGTGAATGGCTCTGTCAGCAGCCCTCAAATCACAGGGTACAGGTAGGTGTCCTCCCACCTAGTCAGCCCCCACACAGAACTAGACCTGGAAGTGTAGGGAGAGAGCATCCCCAACAAACAAGCATCCTGAGGTCCAGAGACCATTTTCTAGCAGCCTATGGAGCATCCTCTGATTTTTTTTAAGATTTTATTTATTTATTTGACAGAGAAAGAGACAGTGAGAGAGGGAACACAAGCAGGGGGAGTGGGAGAGTGAGAAGCAGGCTTCCCACTGAGCAGGGAGCCCGATATGGGGCTCGATCCCAGGACCTGGGATCATGACCTTAGCCAAAGGCAGACGCCTAACGACTGAGCCACCCAGATGCCCCAGCATTCCTCTGATTTTAGATACTTGTGAGCTACGTTAAAAGGTGTTACCAACTATCTCTCACTGGTGGCAGTGCCAAAGTTTGTCTCTCTTCAAGCTGAGGGGGAGGCATGAAGTCCAATGAAAGGCTAACCTTTGTGTATATGGTATGTAGGGAGTGTGTAAACATATGTACATGCATGTGTGAGAACAGGTGGTATTATCTCATTTTTTATCCAGATAGACTTTTCTCCACCTTTCCTTCTGAAAGTTAGTCATTCTCTGGTATTTTGTGCTTAAATGATTCCCTTCATTCCAATAAATATGAAGCTTAATTTAATTCCCATTTTTGAATATAGATGTAGACACAGTAGCAAACTGTCCTTTTAGATTGTGATGCAATTAGAGGAAGAGATATGATCACATTAAACAAAAAATTGTTATATGTCTTTGGATTGTGCCCACGTTAATCTTATAATTTTATAGCCTGCCATTATTTCCTTTGTATGGATATGGATGGATTTCTGTTGAAGAGGGCATCACATGGCCGGTCTTTAACACGTACTTTTGCTCCATTCCCTGCCCTAGCACCATTTCTCCCTCTAGCGCATGGCTATCATCCTTCCTTCCACAGTGGAAGAGCATCGTCTATGAATGGGGTTGGGGTAGGGTGGGGACTGAAGTCTAGTTTTTCTCAGATTACATATTATATAGGGATGCCTGGAATTGTCCCATTGGATCCTACACCATCCACTGTAATTGCTTAGAAATGTGCTGGGCCTATCTCACATTAACTCCCAGGTTCACAAGAAAAATAGAGGCCAAAATTGTTATGGTAATTTCCTGACATAAATTCCTGTGATTATGAACGTGTGCTTGTATCATCCATAGGACGCTTGCAGCCAGAATGGCTATAATGCCTCTCAGAACACCTGGGAATGGTCAGTGGCATATACTTAGTCTTCCCATGAACTTCCCCCCAGGAAGGGCCTGTTAGACAGTATCATCAGCAATAGGGGATCTGAAGGGGATCTGAAGGCGAAAGAAGCAAATGGCTTCAAAAGAGAAAGTGATTGTTCCAACAGGAATCTCAGCTTCCCCTTTCTCTACCATGAATGTTATCATTTCAGAAATTCTTATTTACTGGTGTCACAGCCCTCCTATCTGGCCTGTGCCGAACTCAGTAGGTGATGCTGCAGCTTCAGTTACCCCTCCCCAGAGAGGCACTGACTCCCCTCTGGGTTGGGGTTGGCTGGAGAGTGGAGATAGCGGAGGACACCGTCTCTTCTGCTGTACACGCTCAGTCTGCAGTCCTTCCCTGCGGTGCCTTTTGACTTAATCTGATTAGAGTCCAGAAGATACCTTTCCACCTCAAGTCTCTTTGTGGTTTGCTTGCTCAGTCCTCAGTCAGCAGATACCAGGGAAACTTACATACGTGGCTTTTTTCTTTTGATCACCTCAAAATCACCTATTTTCCCTTTCTAACGTTAGAGACTGTTTATTCTTACTAGAAAAAGGCTAATTGTTATATATTTCATATGTAAATATATACATGCATATATACGTATGTATATATACATATACATATATGTGGATTATACGTATGTATACGTATACATGCATACATATGTGTGTACATACACATATACCTATATGCATAATCCAAAGTGTGTTCCCCAGAATATAATGCCCATGACATGCACTGGAAAATTCAGGCACAATGGATCCCTTTCCCTCCAAGTTAAGAGATTCATGTTTAGATTTGCACATCAAAAGAACTGGTAGGTCCTACAGTCAAAAACCTGTCTCTATATATATATATCTAGACATATGTATACATATATGTATATATATACACCTCAAGAGTTCCCTGGTTTGTTTGACATTACACAGAACTAATATTCTGCAGGACACATTTGAAGACACTGCTGTAGAAAACCAAATAGAACACTGTGGAGCTGAATCATGAGGGCTTGTTCTAAAGACCATGCCTAAACTGAAAATCTCATATGAAAAAATATTTTAAACAATAGAACCACTCTCATTGTGGTGAACCACCCACATTAGGGGTAAGAGAAGGAGCTGATAAGGACTGATGTAGACAGGTTTGTGTCTGATTACTTGCTCATCTGTGGCCATAGATCACAGAAGGGGACAGTGGGACAAGTCACTAGTGATCTTAGATCACGTCCTCTTTTTTTTTTTTGATCAAGTGCATATATTTGACTTTTAATACATAAAACCTGTATATGATGCAACCTCAGTCTGGTTCTTTGAGTGGCCAACATATGTAGAAATAAAGGCAATCTTAGAAATCACTTGTACAACCTTCTAACATGTATTTGAAAACCAATCCTTGACAGAATTGTGGATGAAAAACATCATCCCTTTTGGACTTTATACTCTTTTTTTCAAAATTTGTTGCCTTCCCTAAGTGCTCAGGCCTCTCATGCTCTAGTGAAAAGAGCAAAGGATGTGGAATCAGAAGATCTGAGTGAGTCTTCGTTATTAGCTGCATGAATTTGAACAAGCCACATACATTCTTCCCGAATTTCAACTTCTTCACAAGTAAAAGGAGAGAGAATTATACAAAGAAGTGAGATTAAGGAAAATCCGTAGTAAATGTCCAAGATCCATGTAAATGGCCTGTGTGTTTATTTTTCCTCACCTACCTAGGGAACCCCCACCGTGTTTCCTGATCTAGCTCAATGCCTAGGTGGTTCCCATGTACAGAATGCTCTTTTCCCCATCTTCCATATTCCCAAATACCCTCTGCTCCTAATTCACAGCTAACTATGCCAATGGAAGTAAGTTGATGAAACCATGCACATCCAGCTATAATTCATAGTTAAATGACATAAAAGGGCAGGATATTCTCTGAAAAGACTTGCCTTGAAGGAAGTCTACAGGACATGATGGTAAAATTCATGGTAGCTGGGAGGCATACAGGAGGGCTCATTCCTGGCACCCCTTAAATCATACCACTTAGAAGACCTCTACTCTATACATGGCGCCTCTAGGGTGTTCTACCCAGAATACATGCTACCCTTCAGCTTATAAAACTGTGGGGAGATGCATTAACTCTGATTTGGCCCACGGATTCTCAGCTGTAAAACTTGTCAGTGTGGACACGTAGATCAAGGATAAAAGAACAGGTAACAACATTCAGGAAGCATAACTTGAATATTTTTTTTCTTTTAAATGTCCAAGATGTACCTATTCATTAGCTCTTCTATCGTAAACATTAGTGGAGTGCTTTCTAGCAATAAGTTTTCCTTAACATTTGAGAGACTTCTTTAACTTCCATCTCAGGCATTGTCCATTCTTAGCTTCCAAATGACTGCTTCCAACCTTCTCCAACTGCTTGGCCTTTTCTAGTAGATTCCACCTGATAGGATAGACTTAAGCAGATTACAAAGGCTTTTATCTGTGGAAATTTTTTTTTATTTTTTTATTATTCCCACTTCCTCCAGACATTCATTTCTCTAATTACTTCTTCTGTATTTTTCTTTCCAGATGGGGGGGGGCATTTTATTGTTTTGTCTCTAATCTTTTTATACCACCAAGTCCACATATTTTTGTGGCTAGAAGAAAATAACCCTTCAAATACTAAAAGAAACTTTTATTCTCATTTCCCTAACACCTTAGCCAGTTGGGAAATAGACATTCTGGAAACATACTTCACTCTTCTCCCTAAACTGGCAGAATTTTCTTTAATATATTTTAAAGTTCTGTAACTATTTTTTAATTGTTTTTTTGTTTGTTTCTGTTTGGCTTGATGTCTCTTTAGGAACCAAGCATATTTTCTTGTCTAAACACTTAGTATATCTGATCAAAGTTAAACTGTTTTTTAACAAAAATTTACAGTAGCCTATTCCTATGCGCCAAGCTCATTATTGATAAAATCTTTCCTTATTCAGTTCATCTCATTAGCCCACTGGTACCTCAACATCTGAGCAGACCTGCATCTTGGACATCTGCTGCCTGTGACTTTAAGTGTACAGCTTAATTGAGCTATAACAACTAAGACAAGATAGTACCTAAATTAGCACAACCTAGGAAATGATCTCATGTTAAATGTGCCATTTGAGGGGCGCCTGGGTAGCTCAGTCGTTAAGCGTCTGCCTTGGGCTTAGGTCATGGTCCCAGGTTCTGGGATTGAGCCCCGCATCAGGCTCCCTGCTCCGTGGGAAGCCTGCTTCTCCCTCTCCCACTCCCCCTGCTTGTGTTCCCTCTCTTGCTGTGTCTCTCTCTGTCAAATAAATAAATAAAATCTTAAAAAAAAAATGTGCCATTTGAGGTAAGCCCTTAGTTCATATTTAAAGACCGGAACAGATACAGAAATAAAGTTTTGGTTTTTTTTTTTGTTTTTTAAATCCAGCTCTGGCAAAGCTTGTAAACTGAGAGGAAAGGCAAATTATCAGTGAACATAAGTAAATGTATAACTAATAGAAAAATATTACTTTCTGTTATCTAGTGTTGTTAAAAATGGAATATTCTGGTTAAATGCTATTATATCCACCAAAGAATTATCTTTCAGAGGTTTATAAATAACAACCCCAGAATTCATTCTTTTAACCTTTAAGTTATTTTATAGTATTATTAAACATAATAAGACTGTACATCTTCTGAAATGCCAATTAAAAGAAGGTTATGTTTAGCAGAATATCAGTTAATCAAGATTATAGGATTGGCATAAAATCACTTAAAGTTGTGCTAAGCCTTATATGAGGAGTTTATATGTATGTATATGTGCACCAACATATATGCAAATATACTTATTAAATGGCAACATATGGTATCTTTATATACATGTCAATGCAGAAAATCAGTCATTTCAAAATGTGTTGCATATGATTTGATTAGGAAGTACAGCTGCTTTCCACAAAAATGTTTAATCTTTGTGACACTTTGACTCATCATCAGTCTATTTTTGCAGGGTTTCTGATACTTCTGTTCCTTTACTATGGTTGTTTCCCAGTTACCACATTTTACTGTGTTTCTTGAGTCTGAAAAAGTAGTAACTGCCTTTCCTTCATGAATGTGCTACTGTTCGCCTTTATTTTTCATATCATTGTTTTTTGTTGTTGTTGTTGTTTTTAAAGATTTTATTTATTTATTTGACAGAGAGATAGAGAGAGCACAAGTAGGCAGAGTGGCAGGCAGAGGGAGAGGGAGAAGCAGGCTCTCTCCTGAGCAAGGAACCTGATGTGGGACTCGATCCCAGGACCCTGAGATCATGACCTGAGCCGAAGGCGGACGCTTAATCGACTGAGCCACCCAGGCGCCCATATTTTTCATATCATTGTTGACATAATTATGTTGTCATGAGCACCTGAGTAATTCAGCCATTCATCATTAAAATAATGTGATAACTTGAGTTGATATTGTAATTCAGAAAACCCTCTTACTACATTTTCTCTATAATTCAGGACTTTAATGACCATAGGGTTATCTTATAGTTACAGAAATAAATATGTGCTCTGTCTCAAATACTGTATGCACAATCATTTGAATGTCCACAGAAAATTGTCAGTCTCTGTTCTTCAGTGCCTGAAAAATAATAATAAATGAAAATTTTGCTATTATATAGAAAGAATAAGTGTCTCTTTCCATCACCCAGAAAAGATTGATGGTCTTATTTGTAGCTTCTCATGTATTTTCTTAACTTCTAAAGATGAGTAAACTCATTCAGGGTGTTTTGGTTTCAGTTTGAACAATGTCGAGGAGGTAATTGGTCAAAGAGTGAAAGGCTGCCATCACTAGCCTTGGCGTATTATTATCTTGCTGTCTGGGCTCTAGCAAATGCCATTCGAGGAAGTCAGATGCATCTGTCTAGGAAAGAGCCTGAAGAGGGGCATTGTTATCATCGATATTCATTGCTGATGTTGATGTGATCATTATGAGGAGTAAGGAAATCTGCCAAGTATGTGGTGCAGTCACAAACTGCCCTCCACTACAATAGAAAATGTCTTAACAAAGAAAGAAAAATTAGGACATGTTCTCTGGAAAAGAACAGAATCTCATCCAAGGGCAGAACTAGTAATAAAGAGTCCATATTGGATGAAACAAAACCACTGATTGAAGGCTTGTGGACATCCTTGGAGAAAATAATGTAGTCTCGGATTGTAAAGGAACAGTGCCTACTGACAATAAGTTTCTTTCTCTTCTTAGAAATAAAACTCAGATCCACAAAAGCCAAACAGTATAATTCAAGGAAGTTTTACAATTACGAGAGGGGATTGGCTTCTGGAATCAAGAAGCAAAATTCTGATAAAATAAATATGAAAGAAAAAGTAAGATTATGATGCCTGGGGGTCTGGAATCTCTAATGTAGAGAAGAAAATATTTTCACTCATTTCATTTTTCAACCCTCTTGTCTGTAAAAGGATATGGCATAGTTGTTCTTGGAACACTGTTAATCCTTAAAAACATTAATGTATGAAAAAGCAAACTTTGGTGACATTCTTACCCTTTACTACCTATGCAACATTTGGTATCATTAAGATTTGAAATTGGCATTGCTGTCTTTACTATTCTATGTTTACCTGGAAAGTTTCTAATTTTCTCCATCCCCAGGGAAAACTATTAGGTCCCCTGTTGTGTTCATTAGCATTGCCCAGTAAATTAAAATGTAGAAGATAGCCTGAAAGGAACAAGAGAGTACTATTTGTTAATGAAGCATCCTACCTGAACAAGTTTTTACTAATCAGGCTAGGGAAAACAAAGCTATGTTCAGCAAAGTGCCCATGCAAGGGAGAAGAGGTGAAGGAGTCTTTGACTGCATAAGTGAGAAAGTAGCTGGTATTTGGCTTAACCAGCAGGGATGGCACTCACACGGCATCTGTGCGGGTGTGCGTAGCAGTGTGACTATAGCTCAGTGCATAAGGATGTTATTCAGTCTGCTGAAATGGAGTATTACTGAGACATGTTCAGAAAGTTAGATTTTAAGGCAACAACAGGTTTTTTTAGTGGTGACAAAGAGCAAAGTGAGGGGACTGTGTATTCAGGTGGACCTCCCCTCAGTCTCTCCTCATTCTTACCTGTAACCTGCTTCAGCCAGCCAATCAGTGTCCAATAACTCCTGCCGCCAAGCTGCAGGTTCCCACCCCATCCGAACTCCACACTCCTTGTAGTGATCGTCCTAAAAGAAAAGTCTGATCGTGTCACTCATGTGCTGAAAACCCTTCAGAGGTTTCCATAACCTGAAGGATAAAGATCAAAATCTGTAGTCAAGCAAGGAAATCACTATTAGACCTGGCATCAGATGACCTTTTCAGTTTTATTTCTCGCTGCTCTTTACCTTGTACACACTTGAGCATTAGCTCTACCAAATCTTACGTACTCCATCCTCCATCAGGCCACTGCACACGCTGTTCTGTAGAGAACATTTCCACCCTCCTCCTCATCATTCTGATTACTGGTTAGCAATTACCCTTCTTTCAAGACTCAGCTCCAATACCATCTCTTCTCACAGGACGTATGTAGGGACATCTGATATGCGTAAACACACACAGACAGTCATCATTTTGCACAATATTGCAGGACCATAAATGTGACTGTGCATGTCCAAGCAAAGTATTTTTTTCCAAGCAAAGTGATCTTAATAATCAGTGGGAAAAAATAAAATTGTTCCATGACCTTAAATTTTTGTCAAAATACTAAAAACTCTCTATGTCAGTTATAAATGTAGACAGAAATAAACAATAGAATGATTATTTAGCACACTGATTAAAAACATTAGAAACATTAAAAATGAGAGTATTTTATTTCTTTTTAGAAAAGGTAAGAAGTAGTTTGAGCAGAGCTTTCCTCCCTCTCCTCATGGTGTAACTTACAATGCAGAGAAATCATCTTGTCTCTGCCTTGGCAAATTATCATACTCCTTTCTAAGTTTGGATTGGCTTCCAACGTTTTGTTTTTTGCACTTTCAGTGTCACAAAATATCTCCCAGGTTTTCTTTAACATGATTTTTTTGCCAGCATCATTTCCTTTGGGACATCTTCATCCTTTTCCTTCACCTTCTTTCCTCATTTATGTCGACAAGTTTGTCTTTATTGAGTTCTTCTGGCTACATATCTAGGGTTCCTTGGATGACAGCATTATCAACATTCCCACTGTCAGCTATTTCTTTGGTAATTCTATTTACATTTAATTTGAATTTCACTTCCAATGTCATCACTTTTCATTTCTTTGCTGAGATTTCATCTTCGTTAACCAATTTCCTCTTTTCATTATTTATACTTGTAAATACCACATGGATTTGTAACTAGGAGACAAGGAGGCAATACAACTACACACTCTTTTATGTGCCTGAAGGCGCACAGTGAGCAATTACTGACAGACTTTATTTTTTTAAAGATTTATTTATTTATTTGAGAGAGAGAACACAACCAGGAGGAGCAGCAGGAGAAGGAGAGAGAATCCTCTAGCAGACCCCTCACTGAGTGCAGAGCCTGATGCACAGCTCAATCCCAGGATCCTGAGATCATGACCTGAGTTGAAACCAAGAGTCAGCTGCTTAATCCACTGAGGCACCCAGGTGCCCCAATCACTGACAGACTTTATTTTTTTTTAAGTTTGTTTCTTTGTTTGTCAGAGAGAGAACACAAACAAGGGGGGCAACAGACAGAGGGGGAAGCAGGCTCCCCACTGAGCAAGCAGGCAGAGGGAGACAGGGCTCCCTTCTGAGAAAGGAGCCCGATGCAGGACTCTGTCCCAGGACCCTGGGATCATGACCTGAGCCTAAGGCAGACACTTAACCAACTGAGCCACCGTGGCATCCCATCACTGACAGACTTTAAAAGAAGTGACATATTAGTCACTGATCATGATGCACATCTGTTATTTACATTACAATTTGTAATTGGAAGAGTTAGCAAGGGAGTTTGTACTTTCTGCAATTACTCAGTTAATATACTGTAGAAACTAAAATTTAGACCATGTTGTTGAGAAACTGGTATTTAAGTAAGCCATGAGTCACAGGAACTAAAATTTATGCATACTGGAATGGTGCAAAGCTGAGACTGCCTCTGTGTGTGTGTAATATAATCTATTTGCAAGTCTGTCTTTCTATCTATAATGTAAACCTCTTGTATCAGACACTTTTTGTGCATCACTTCTGATGCCTTTGGTCTCTTGTTTTACCTCATCTGCTTTGTGACTGACTTTGCATGAGAAACAATCCAATTGTGTCTAGCCCAATGCCCAGATCTGGGCACCTGTCACCTCCCACCACAAATTTTCCTGTTCTCACCAAGGTATGAGATGCCAGAAGACCTGCTTCACTCCCACATCTATGTGCCCCAGTATAAGACTCAGTAAATAAATTTTTCTCCCTTCCTTTACTTCAGTTGATCTGAGACAGATCAAGGTTTCTGTAAGATCAGGCAATTTCTTGGGCTGAACCAAAGGCTAACATTTGGTGCTGAATTCCCAATTACTAACATATGGATCTGGGAACCATAGGAAGTAGTGTTGACTTTTCACCATCATCTTAGTGACCTACTCCCATAGTTTTGCCTGCCATCCTCACAAACTTGGCTTCTGCTGGGTTAGAGTTTCTCATTCCAGAAAGAGGAATAATTCTGATTAGAGCAAGGTAAGTATTCTAGTGAAGTAGAGTCTGCTACTACCATGAGGCTTCTTTGGGCTTTTCACCCAGCAGATCAATAGGAAAGTATAGTGGTTAATATACTCATGGGGTATTGAACCTGGGGGGGAAATATATATGTTCTAAGAATTAATGCCAAGCAATGTTAGAAATGAGGAGCATATTTGGAACTTAGCATTCAGTGGGGAATATCTCATGATGTTTCTAGCCCAGCGATAACAATAGAGAATTACTGGAATCATGACCCAACAAAAATAAGGCAATAAGGACTGAGACCATCAGGAATGTGAATTTGGTCACCATAATAGGTAAATTACCAGGCCAGTCAAAGCACAAAATGCTATTGAAGGTGAGGCCCCTTTGTTTGGAGGGTACAGGATGAAGATGATGAAAATCAGCAATGTCTTCAGGACCACTACAAGAGCAACAAGTAGAATTTTTTCAAAACAAACCTTTTGCCTTAAGACTTTTCAGAGTCTGAATGGCCAACTGTTTAAACTTGTACCCATCTTTCTCGAGGAAGAAGTCGAGGTTATCTTTTCCTCTTAAAACTGGAGGCCACTAGTAGAATGAGAGAAGGACTAATTCTCTTCTTTTGTGCCATCAATTGTGGTAGCCAGATAGATGATATACCAGTCATATTGGCTCCTTCCTGTCCTGTTTCACACACATCCCTGCCATCCCATCATTCTGGGAGATTGTACTTCCTGATAAAGTAGGAGCACATTCTTTGGTTTTCGGTTTTATTTATTTTATTATTTTTATTTTATTTATTTATTTGACAGAGAGAGAGAGACACAGCCAGAGAGGGAACACAAGCAGGGGCAGAGGGAGAGGGAGAAGCAGGCTTCCTGCAGAGCAGGGAGCCTGATATGGGGCTCGATCCCAGGGGACCCTGGAATCATGACCTGAGCCAAAGCAGACACTTAATGACTGAGCCACCCAGGCACCCCGACAGGATCTCTTTCTTAAAGGAGTTACAGTTTAGTGTGTGTTGGGGAGGGTGAATAGCAGAATAAATAGGAAGTAGGGAATATCAAACTCTGTCTGCTAATCAGTGAAGACTTAAAGGAACAGTGAAACTGGAGGTGAAATTTGAGGATTTACCAGCAGATTTCCAAGCAGATAAATAGATGAGGCCCTATCAGGCAGAAGGACCAAAGGTAGAAAGGCATGAAGACATGCTGGAACATGGCATATTTGGAAGAATAGACACAACTCAGAAAGATTGGACTATGAAAAGCATAACGATGAGAACTGACATGACACCTACAGTAATGGGCTCTTTGCGCTCTGCTAAGAATTTGAAATGTTATCATATGGGCTACAGGTAGTCATTAAGAAGTGTCAAGCAGCAGACCCACATTAACGGATTTTCTAGTCAGAAAGGGCTCTGGGAAGGTGGCAGTGAGAAGGGAAGTAGGAGGCAGTTGGAATCTTCTAGTTAAGAGACCATGGAATTTGGAGGCAGGTAGCAGCAATGTGGTTGAAAGGCGTGATAATGGTGGAGAGGCTTTCAAAACATGAAGCCAGTACTGCTTGCTGATTTATTGGATGGTGGGAAAGAGGATAAAAGAGAAGAAATAGTCTAAGATGATCTCCACCTACTAACCAATGGGAATTTGAATATTTTTCTGGCTTTAGGAATACACTGAGTTAGGAAAATCCAAAAAAGTGGTAAGTTTTTATAACCCCAAGACCTAGCAGCCAAGTGTTTAGCACAGCGTTGATGCTTGGTAATTTTAAAATTTATTTCTAAATTGCCCAATGTCCTTTTACACTGCCCCTTCTCCCACCAATCCTGCAAACTGATTCCCATTAAGAAAGACAGCATGAACTAATATTGTTTCCTTAAGGAATAATTTACATGTTTCGCTCTTAAATATAAATGATAAAAATGTTCAGCAATAAGTAAGTAAAATGCTTTGACTATGTTCAAGCTTTGGAGCTTAGTTTTCACATTTATGAGCTGAGCATTCGGCCATCTGGATTTTCCACATGGATCCATTTGAAAAGGAAACTCCAATGGTTTATAATGCTAAATTAACTTGTTTCAAGGGCCAAGCAACAGATTTCTTTCTCCTTGTCTAACTTGACAGCTTACTTCATTGCATTTCATCTGTGCACATATTTGAAGAGAAATGTATCTTTCAGTGTGATTCCTGACAGCCATATTATTTAAGATTCGAAGTGTTTTGCCTCCTGAGAACTCGAGTCACATTTGTTAATTTTGATTTATAGCTAATGTTTGGTACTTCACTCATGACTTTCACTTAACACACTTAATGAGCATCAGTTCTCACAGTGCTCCATATGTGGTCTGAAAATGTTATTTACAGCCTCTCGATGAGGGAAATGGCACAACAAGAACTTAAATCTCAGCAGGCAGCCGAATAAACCAGACTAGGATAAGCTGGGATTCAGTAACTTTATATATATAATTTCAACCGTTCACATGCTCAGAGATGAACTTTCCTATAGGCAATATGTGTATATTTAGCCAGATAAGATTAGTATCATTACAAAGTTTTAGAAATCCAAATGTCACAAAAAATCAAGATGCCATCTTAGAGATTGAGATACTAGTGGGCATTTGAATTTAACCAGTAGGTCATGAGTGATCATGACAAAGGTATTTTCAATAGATTGCAGAGGAAGAAGTCTGTTTTGAGATTGAAGTAAGAATGAAAGTAGAAGAGGAGTACCTCAGTGGCTCAGTCAGTTAAGCAGCTGACTTTTGGTTTCAACTCAGGTTTTGATCTCATGGGTCATGAGATGGGCCCAAGTCAGGCTTCATGCTCAGCGAGGAGTCTGCTTGAAAATTCTCTCCCTCTGCCCCTCCCGACTTCATGTTCTCTTTCTCAAATAAATAGATCTTTAAAAAAATAATGAAAGTGAAAGAGTGTACACTTGTAACTGCTCTTGTAAGAATTGTGGTGGTGAAGGAAAGGAGAAAGACTGTGTGTGGATTATGAGTAAGGCAATGGTGGAGAAGTTGGTTTTAACACCACTTTTGTAATGGATAATTCTGCAGCCTATTTCTAGTTTTAAGAAAAAAGAGCCAATAAAGAGAAGTTTGAAGAACAAAGAGAAAAAGGGAATGAATAAGTGTTGGAGAAATGAAGAAAAATTAAGTCATGCAAAGGGAAGATTTTACTTATCTTACCTAAAAGGGAAGCAGGACTTTGGCTTATTAGATTACATGTGATTAAGGAAATTGACCCTAAACAGAGGAGATTTATGGTGAATCTAATGCAGCTTCTTTTCAAGAACTTTATTGGGCACAGACCTCTCCCATTCAAGGCCCCAAGAGGGGCCCTAATAATGTTTACCTATTCACATATGTTTATACAATTTCAAAAACACATGTCATTTTACAAGCCATTGATAAAGATGACTATATATTTCTACTCCAGCTTCATTTCCATCAGGCTTCTCCTTGTGTCTGGTGGACAAGGAACGGCTATGGGCATTTGGGGATCTATCTAAGTGGAATTTCATTTAGAATAGATCAGTTTAGTTTTAATGTAGCTTATAGGTATAGATAAACTTTTGACCATCATTTCAGTATTAGGAATATGTTCCAGGAATACTCCTACCACCGACTTGTCTACTCACCAGGAACCATGACATTAAAATGTACGACCACAGTTTATCTGGTGGTTTGAAGGTACCCATGTGGTACCTGGTACCAAAGTATGTGGGCATTTGAGCAGAAGCAAAATATGAAACGCCTGAAGACAGAAGGCAATCTCTGGGAAAATCCTTCAAAATATACAGCCAAGAGATGAAAAAAGAAACTTGGAAAAGATCCCCAAAATTGACAACATTCTAAAATTTTATGACTTTATCAAGGAGCTGTAAAGCTGAAAAGTATTTTTAAAAACTATCAATAATTAAAATATAGCAAGTTTAGTCAATCACAATCAATTATTTTTCTACAGACAATTGTATTTGAAAATCCTTATAAAAAGATTTCATAACTATAGCTATAGTATAACTATAATGTAGGATAAAAAGAGTTTAGATGTGTCAAGCAGTTAATAAAAACTTTGCTCTTTTTCTGAATTTTCAGATGATTATGCTATTTATCATTTCTTTAAAGTTTTTACGTTAATTCCTGTATAGTTAACATACAGTGTTATATTAGTTGCAGGTGTACAATATAGTGATTGAACACTTCCATACATCACCTGGTGCTAATCACAACAAGTGTACTCCTTAATCCTGAATACCTCTTGAACCCATCTCCTACCATCCTCCCCTCTGGTAACCTCCAGCTTGTTCTCTATAGTTAGGAGTCTGTTTCTTGGCTTCTCTCTCTCTCTCTCTCTTCCCTTACATTTATTTGCTTTGTTCCTTAAATTCCACATATGAATGAAATCATATGGTATTTGTCTTTCTCTGACTTATTTTGCTTATTTTGCATTATACTCTCTAGCTCCATATATGTTGTTGCAAATGTTAAGAGATCATTCTTTTTTGTGGCTGGATAATATTTTACTATATTATTTTATATATTGATAAATCAAAATATATTTGATATATTTTGATATATATATCACCTCTTTATCCATTCATCAGTTGATGGGCACTTGGGCTGCTTCCATATCTTGGCTATTATAAATAATGCTGCTATAAACACAGGGGTATGTGTATCCCTTTGAATTAGTGTTTTTGTATTTGGATAAATACACAGTAGTGCAATTCCTAGATCATAGGGTAGTTCTATTTTTAGTTTTTTGAGGAACATCCGTGCTTTTTTCACAGTGGCCCACCAACAGTGTACAACTTTTCATTTTTCTCCACATCCTCACCAACACTTGTCTTTTCTTGCATTTCTATATACTGACAATGAAGCAACAGAAAGGGAAACAAAGCAATCCTATTTACAATTTCACCAAAAATAATAAAATGGCTAGGAATAAACTTAACCAAGAAGGCGAATGACCTGTACTCTGAAAATTATGAAACATTGATGAAATAAATTGAAGACGACATAAAGAAATAGAAAGACATTCCATGCTCATGGATTAGAAGGACAAATATTGTTAAAATGTCCATACTACCCAAAGCAGTCTACAGATTTATGCAATCCCTATCAAAATACCAACAGTATTTTTCACAAAACTAGAACAAATAATCCTAAAATTTGTATGGAACCAAAAAGACCCTGAGTAGCCAAAGCAATCTTGAAAAAGAAAAGCAAAGCTGGAGGCATAACAATACAAGATCTCACCTTATACTACAAAGCTGTAGTCATCAAAGCAGTATGGCTCTGGCACAAAAATAGACACCTAGGGGCTCCTGGGTAGCTCATTCATTAAGTGTCTGCCTTAGGCTAAGGTCAAGATCCCAGAGTCCTGGGACCGAGTCCCGCATAAGGTTCCTTTCTCAGCAGGGAGCCTGTTTCTCCCTCTCCTGCTCCGCCTGCTTGTGCTTCCTCTCTTGCTGTCTCTCTCTCTGTCAAATAAATAAATAAAATCTTAAAAAAAATAGACACATAGATCAATAGAACAGGATATAAAGCCTAGAAACAAACCCATAATTGTATGTTTGAAAAAAGTGGCAAGAATATGCAGTGGTAAAAAGAAAGTCTCTTCAACAAAGGATGTTGGGAAAACTGGACAGCAACATGCAAATGAATGAAATTGGATCACTTGCTTACACCATACACAAAAATAAATTCAAAATGGATTAAAGGCCTAAATATGAGACCTGAAACCATAAAAACCCTAGAAGAGAACACAGACAATAATTTCTTTGACCTCTACCATAGCAACATTTTTCTAGATACATCTCCTGTGACAAGGGAAATAAAAGCAAAAGCAAACTATTGGGTCTACATCCAAATAAATAGCTTCTGCACAGCAAAGGAAACCATCCACAAAACTAAAAGGCAACCTACAGAATCGGAGAAGATATTTACAAATGACATATCCAATAAAGGGTTAGTGTCCAAAATATATTAAAAAATCTCATACAACTCAACACCCAGAAAACAAATAATCCAATTAAGAATGGGCAGAAGACATAAACAGTCATTTCTCCAAAGGATACATGCAGATGGCCAGCAGATACATGAAAAGATGCTCAACATCCCTCATCATCAGGGGAATACAAATCAAAACTACAATGAGATATTACCTCACACCTGTCAGAATGGCTAATATCATATTTTAAATATGTAATTTATTGCAGTACCTTTCTCTTTATAAATATTCATCTTTGTACTTGATTTCACATTAGCAATTTTGTCTTCTCAAAAAGGGCTCCCAACCTTGCATAAGTTTCAGGTCACACAAAAACTGGATTCCCTATGGCATGGGGCTCAGTGTCCAGTGATGGGTCAGGGGACTCCAAATTTGAGAACAAGAGGAATGAGAGGCAGGGACTCCAGTGATTCACTACAGGAAATAGAAGCCTAACTTCATAAATTCTCGTATTCTGACAATAGGACCAATGGAGGAAAAAGTGCATTTATGGTGGTGTGGCATGGTATTTATAGATAATCGCAGCTCTCCAGACTCCTTGTCTGTTAATTCCTTTAGTCCTCTCAATAATAATATCTGACCCTTATTGAGCACTTACCCATTTACATTTGGCACGTACTATCCTAAGCATTTTATGTGCATTAACTCATCCAATCCTCATAACACCCATATGAGATAAGTGCTATTATTATTCCTCATTTTACTGTTGGGGGAGGTTATCAGAACTCTAATTAGTGGGGGAACCATGATTTATACACTGCTCTTTGTTTTCAAAACTACATTCTTAATCCCTGTAGTATGCTTGACACATTGTAACATTTAGCAAATCAGTTTTCTTGTTCCTCTCAACTATACAAGATTAGATAATCTGAATAACTTGTTCAACATCACATAGGTTGTGATGGAGCTGAGCTCTAAAATTCTGAATGGTTTTGAAGCCCATACATTTTTCACCTGTTCCAAACTGCTGCTTATTAAGGCCAGTTACTCCATGATGTATACTCACCAGAAAATCCCCAAGTGTGGCAAAGGCAAGAAGCATCTATGGGTCAGTTTATTGAAATTCAGGAACAGTAAGTCCTTTTCTTTTCTGATACTCAGTCCACAGACTGAAGCTGGGTGAAGAAGTTGGGGAGAAAATCTTGTAACACTTAGTCTTTACACAATAGGACAATGCTTTTGGGCAAGTCATATAGTAAAACTGTCAGGAGCTGTAAAAGAAAAACAAGCCCTGAGTCAAGAGGGACAAGTCAGTGTAGCTTATGGCCCAATGTAGGTGTAGCTTCAGAAATGAGAAATGCTGAGTGACTCATAATTTGTCAGAAAATAGTGAGATAAATGAATTCTTGCCACCTTTGTTTTCAAAATTTCTTCCTGTTTTGGAGGGATTTTATTTGTTTTTTAAGTCAGAGAGAGGTTGCTCTCATTATACTTGTCATTGAAAATCACTTAGTAAGTGTATGTGACATGACATAAAATGACAAAGTCACTTTTGTTTCCCCTGGACTTAAATCACATGGGACAGTCAGCACTAGCTAAGGCAAATGGGAGAAGGATTTTTAAAGTGTATTCATCATGAGTTATCAACAACATGTATTGCTGTGGCCATACCAATTTGGCAGAAATTAAATAGAGTGTAAATCACCTAGAAATTGTGTTCTAGTTTTGGGAACAGACATTCATAAACAAAACTTCTGAATAAGTATGAATGCCCAGAACATGACATAGGAAGTCAGAGAATGGTGATAATTAAAAATAAGACTTAATCTAGTCTTCAAATATTGAGTAAGATTAGATATATAGTGACTTTAAAAAAAAGAACAAAATAAGATTCATTATCAAGAAAGGGTAGAGTGAAAAACAGAATGATATGATGGAGGACTGAGAGAAAAGAGGTTTGTTTTTGTTGGAAAACTATGGCAAATGATTTTTGAAAGATAAGTTGGGTGTAGATTTTCAAGGCTGAATTGAGGAATCTGAACTTCATAAAATGGAGAACTATCAAAATTTGAAAGAGATCAATGGCTGGGTGAAGTCTATTCTTTTAGGAAAATTGATTGGGTGTCCATATGCAGAGTTATTTGAAAAGTACAGGAGTCACAGGAAAGAGATTGAATGCAGAGAAATCCTATAGGATATTATTAAAATTTCCCAGGATGAGATGCTAAGAGGCAGAAGCAGGGTGGGAAGTACAGAAATTCACATTTTTTAAAGATGAGACAGTGGGGCACCTGGGTGGCTCAGTCGGTAAGCATCTGCCTTCAGCTCAGGTCATGATTTCAGGGTCCTGGGATCGAGCCCCACATCGGGCTCCCTGCTCAGCGGGAAACCTGCTTCTCCCTCTCCCACTCCCCCTGCTTGTGTTCCCTCTCTCGCTGTGTTTCTCTCTGTCAAATAAATAAAATCTAAAAAAAATAAATAAAGATGAGACAGTACTTGATGACCGTACAACTTACTTCTGAGTATGTGAGGAAGGGTGAACGCATTTACCAAGTAGATACTGTATAGACATGATATGGTGTCCTCCCACTACTTCAAAAGAAATAAAAAGAGAGAGATTGAGAGAAAAGACTTAATGTAGTAAATTTCAATATTCATGAAAGAGATTGGCTATCTGTGGATGTAAACCAAGAGACTAAAAATGTGTATCCTGTGTGTTTTGGGATACTCAACTCTTTAAAACATTATATACTTCCCTTTGCTCTAGATCCAAGCTCACCAATCAAATTTCTAATTGTTTATTTGATTTCATATATATATATATATATATATATATATATATATATATATATATATATATATATATCAGAAATGCACCTGCTGGAAATCCTGAATACTGTAGTCTTTAAAAAGTAATATCCATATTATAGGGGACAGGACAGGTCACCCCAAAATGTGCCACTTTGGTGTATTGGTTATTTTGAATTAAAGTTACTGAAGAAACAGCCTCCTGGCCCACCTTTTCCTCCAGAAAGGAAGAAATAAATCTGCGCAAAAGGTACCTTCTCTGTACCAGGAGGTAAAGACATATCTTTATCACCAGAGATAGGGAATTCCAGGGCCAAGAAGATTATATAAACAAAACTTGTATTTTAACTAATTTACTAACAGCCCAAATTCTGTTTAGAATTCCTTACTATTTGGAGCTCCCAAATGTAAGTTTTCTTTGTCCTGTCAATTCCTCAAAGATTTGTATTTCTTTACCTAAGACATAAAAGCTACATGCTTTGGTCATTTCTTTAGATCTTAATTTTATTATTATGCCTCCCTATGCATATAATTAAACATTGTTTTTTCTTTTAATTTGTCTCACATCAATTTGATTCTTTTTTTTAGTTTTTTTTTTCATTTTATTATGTTATGTTAATCACCATACATTACATCATTAGGTTTTTTTAAAGATTTTATTTATTTATTGGACAGAGAGAGACAGCGAGAGAGGGAACACAAGCAGGGGGAGTGGGAGAGGGAAAAGCAGGCTTCCTACGGAGCGGGGAGCCCCATGTGGGGTCGATCCCAGGACCCTGGTATCATGACCTGAGCCAAAGGCAGGCGCTGAATGACTGAGGCACCCAGGCGCCCCACATCATTAGTTTTTGATGTAGTGTTCCATGATTCATTGTTTGTGTATAACACCCAGTGCTCCGTGCAGTATGTGCCCTCTTTAATACCCATCACCAGGCTAACCCATCCCCCCACCTCCCTCCCCTCTAGAACCCTCAGTTTGTTTCTCAGAGTCCATAGTCTTTCATGGTTCATCTCCCCCTCCGATTTACCCCCCTTTATTTTTCAATTCTTAGACTAGCTAGAAGCATCTTGAAGGGTAGAGTAAAATTTTTCCTCTGCAGCACTATTGTAAGTAAACCTTGACATTCTTGTTTACATATATAATTCCTGTAAATTTGGCTAACTGAATGTGTTCCATTGAGTCCAGTTAATTTGGGGGCTTAGATAAAGCAGAGGTTCTGAGACCAGCTTTAAACTATGCCCAATTAACCAAGGTAATACTTCTTGTTTGGTTCTGCCTTGGTGCTGTTGACACTAGCTGTGTAGTCTCCTTGTGTGGTACACATTTTGTCATATTGTCCCCTTCAAACTGCAACCCCCTATGGAGAGGAAACCATCCCTAACTGGTTAAAATGTGACTTCTCTATTTTATCCTTGAAGGCTCATTTAAGAAGTAAAAATTTCGCATTGATGATATGATGTGATCATTTTAGAAGGTACAATGGAGAATATTATCCTGATATAAATCACATTTTGATGATGATACAGTATTTGTAAATAGATGTGACTTTTAAAGGAGAAAATCTAAGAAAATAACTGAAAGAATCCTATGGCCTCAGTCCACACAGTCTTATGTGACCAACACTGAACCACCACATTTAGTCTTCCAAACTCTAAAGCAATTGTGAGAAGTAATCAAATGTGTTCCTATTGATTTACGTTTCCCCCATGAAAGGTGCTTGTAAGGAAAACAAATACAACAAGAAGCAGTTTATGATCACAGAGATGTTCTTAAATGACTTACAGCTTTATAACTTAATGATGTACAAATAAACACACTATATATGGATTTTTATCCAATGTCCACCAGACCATTCATCTATGATATATCAAAGGCTAAACGTTTCTCTTTTTTCTTCCTTTTTCCCCCCTTCCTTTCTCTCCCTTCCTTTATTTTTTGCTTTCTCTATCTTGGAATCTATGACATACTGCTTCATAATTTCTATATCTTGATTTTTTAAATAAAATCAGAAATCCCATATGATCCATGAATGCAGAGAAGATAGAAATGAAAGCGTGTGAATGTGTGTACATATTTGTGAGATTAAAAAGAAAACAGAATAGTGTATCTTAGGAAAATAGGCAATATCTCAAAAACCCAAACCCAGATGTAATCAGATTTCAATTCAATCTAACATCTTTTCAAATACTTTGCATCTAATAACAGCAGAAATGGGAGTGCATTACATCAAAATGACATATAGAAAGGGCTCACCCAGCTGGCAGACAGAGGCTCTTAGTGCTTGGGATGGTGTTATTTAATGTGTTTATCGCTATTGCTTAAGCTCAGAATTTTATATAACAGATATGAATAGTACTTACTGTATCTCAATTTAGCCACATCTGCATGAAAGGCATATGGAAAATGAATTCCCCCTGCACACTTTACCCCAAATTACCAGTGTTAATGGATATCCAAGAATTTTATTGGAAAAACAAATACTGGGAATGAAAGCAAAGGTGTAGTTGTCAGGAAGGAAGTTTAATTCTCAGATTTATTAGTAAGGAATACTTCAAACAAGCTTTTTATTAATTGAAAGTTGATGACTTCATCATGAACTATGCTTGTAATATGGCATCATTTTTCCCAGGCATCAAAGTGATGTAAACACTTTATCCCATAAAAGGGGCTTTTGTCGATCCTTTCAAAGGAGAAACAGAGCAGAAGAAATTCACACTATTGAATTTAGCCAACAAAACTGAGAAGGGACTCAAGTAAAGGGTGAATCCTAAGGAAAGCCATGTGACCACATACTTAATGGCAGGATGCTGAGAGATTTTCAGAAGTATATTATGAGTACAAATAGCCCTTGCCTATGTAAATGGCTGTGGGGGTGCTGTACCCACAAACTCCTTGGAATATGTGGAACAGTTTTCATTTCTCAGTATTTCTTAGCCTCTGAATTTAGTAGGTCCCCTGTTTTGCTATAACTCTTTTTTTATGGCAGCAATTTTCATGTTTTTATAGCATTTTTATGACCCATTGAAAGGCCTCTTGGCACAGTGTTTGGCAATGTTTACCTCAGATGCTGTCACAAAAGAATTCACAATAGTAGGGAGTGGAGCTTCATCAAGGAATCCGACCTATGTTTGCCCCAGATCTAATGGATGTCAGCCTCCACGTATCTCAAATTACCACACAATTAATGTGATTCTATTCAGTCCCCAAACAATGATGGCTAAGCCTGGACAGAAATTAGAAGAGACTTTCTCATGAGTGGGTGAGTCCATAGCTTTAAGCCCTCTATCTTTGGACCACCACATGGGAACCAAACTGTTGTGTTGTCCCAATCCATTTAATTTGTTCCCTTAAATAGTTTCAAGGGAGAATTTAGTTTCCTAAGATCAGACCCTTGCAGTAAATTGCAGATTAGTTGGTTGAAAAAGTACACTTCCTGCTCATTTTTTGCCACCTCGTTCATGCCAATTTCCAATGCCCCACATTCTGGATCTGAGCCCTATAGTCTTACAGTCTGAATGAAGCTCTACCTGAACTTACACAAGTCTTCCTGAAATGTTGATGCCTATCCCTGCGACTGTCTAGAAACTCTCAGTGCTCTCTACACCCCAGTTAGATTCAGTCCTGATTTCCATCTACTCCTCATCCTGACCTCTGGCTAACAATACCTGTGTAGGCAGGATCAGATTCATCTGCCTGTCCTTGGACAACTATTGATTACTGGATCTACCTTATGAGACAACCCAGTACCCTCAATTTCAGTGCACCCCAAATATTGTCCCAGAATATACTCTATCTAGCAGTTCAGACAGCTGGAAGATGAAGGTAAAAACACATTTTTCAAGAGAAGAGAGCCATGGGAAAGAAAGGTCCAAGATAACCCAAACAATGATTACAAGACGTAGATAAGTAACAGATAGGTAAGGGGACCTCAATTTTCCTTTCATCCCTTCTTAGTTCGAACCCTTTCGTAGTTGTACATTGGAAGTTAGTTATGAATCTCTTACTTTAAGAGCCTTATGCAGTCTGAATTAATGTCAACCTGAGAAGCCTACTAAGTCTAGCAAAAGTTAAGTCAACTTCTATCCTGAGAATGCTAAGGAGATTGTACTGTTTTATTTTTCCAGATCCCTCCTCTCTACCCCTAACACTATGCTTTAGTTATACCAAACCATTTCTTATGTCTTTGCTACATACCAACCTATTTTATATCTCTGTGCTTTTTAAAGATAATGTTTTCCGGGCGCCTGGGTGGCTCAGTTGGTTAAGCAACTGCCTTCGGCTCAGGTCATGATCCTGGAGTCCCGGGATCGAGTCCCACATCGGGCTCCCTGCTCAGCGGGGGGTCTGCTTCTCCCTCTGACCCTCTTCCCTCTCGTGCTCTCTGGCTCTCATTCTCTCTCTCTCAAATAAATAAATAAAATCTTTAAAAAATAAAAAAAATAAAGATAATGTTTTCCATTTCCGGAATTCTCTTTAGCCCCATTCCTGTGCAGGGAGCTACAGTTGATTTGCCAAAGCCAACATTAGATGTTACTTCCTCTCTGAAACATTTTCTATGGTACCTGTCCCTGTTTCTATTGGCAGAGTAAATCATCTTCCCCTCAGAATGTTGTACAAATTTATATTGTTTCACAGTGCATGGTGGGTGATGGGGAATATGCAAATGAACAGGTAGATAATACTATGGTAGATATAAATAGCAATAATTATAATAGATTATGATGATTCTAAAAATATAGTACAAATATAGATGAGGTAGAGATTGATGGATCAAATTTAAAAAGTGTTCTTAAGTCCGTGAGTATTTTCCTGGATGGAATTTTCATTTGGTTTTCCAAAAGACTCTGACTATATTTTACATCACTTAACTGTTTTTTGTAGTTGTTGTCTTAAATGAAAAAAATGGCATGTGTATTTTGATTCACCAAACCCATTAGGACTCCTAATACAATTGATAACAAGATCAAAATTCAAAAATGTTTCAACAGACTGGATAGGTGGATGAAATTTAACTTATGGAATGGGGACTGGGTCCTGGGTAGTCTCATAAATTGCTGATGGAATTGTAAATTCACTGATACACTTTTTTTTAACTTTGCAATATATATATATAAAACAAAAAATTATGCATAACCTTTGAACCAAACATTTCACATCTAGGGTTATTTTCAAAGAAATCAGATGTGCTGTTTAATTTTTGTATTTTATATACATAAATGCCACTTACATTGTTTGAAATGGTAAATATGAGAAAATGAGTACATATCAGTGACATACATATATATATCTATAAAACTTATATATACTTTTATAAAGTATGTCAAATTATTTGCAGATGCATGATACTCTGTATAGAAAACCTGAAAGACTCCACACAAAAAACTGCTAGAACTGATAAATTCAGTAAAGTCACAGGATACAAAATCAATGTTCAGAAATGTTGCATTTCTATATATCACTAATGTAGCAGCAGAAAGAGAAATTAAAGAATCAGTACCATTTACAACTGTACCAAAAAACAGTAAGATACCTGGGAATAAATCTAACTAAAGAGGTGAAAGACCTGTACTCTGAAAACTATTAAACACTAATGAAAGAAATTAAAGATGATACAAAGAAACAGAAAAGCATTCCATGCTCCTGGATTGGAAGAACAAATATTATTTGAATGTCTATACTACCCAAAGCAGTTTACACACTTAATGCAATCCCTATCAAAATACAAACAGCATTTTTCACAAAGCTAGAACAAACAATCCTAAATTTGTATGGAACCACAAAAAATGCCAAATAGCCAAAGCAGTCTTGAAAAAGAAAAACAGAGCTGAAGACATCACATTTCCTGACTTCAAGTTACATTACAAAGCTTTAGTGATCAAAACAGAATGGTACTGGCACAATAATAGACACATAGATCAATGGAACATAATAGAAAACCCAGAAATTAATCCAAAATTATATAGTCAATTAATTTTCAACAAAGCAGGAAAGAATAGTCAATGGGTAAAATTTACCTCAACAAATGTTTTGGGAGAGTATACCAAAACATTAATATATGTACATACACAACAATAAGTTCAAATGGATGAAATACCTCTAGGAGAACACAAGCAGTAACCTCTTGGACATCAGCCATAGCAACTTCTTTCTAGATATGATTCTGGAGGCAAGGGAAACAGAAGCCAAAATAAACTATTGAGACTTCATCAAAAGAAAAAGCCTCTGCACAGTGAAGGAAACAATCAAAACTAAAAGGCAGCCTATGGAGTGGGAGAAGATATTTGCAAAGTACATATCTGATGAAGAGTTAGTATCCAAAATATATAAAGAACTGATACAATTCAACACCCACCCCCCAAAAATAATCCAATTAAAAAATGGGCAGAAGACATGAATAGAGATTTTTCCAAAGAAGAAATCCAGATGGCTAACAGACACATGAAAAAATACTCAACATCACTCATCATCAGGGAAATACAAATCAAAACTATAATGAGTCAGAATGGCTGAAATCAACAACACAAACAATGGGTGCTGGCAAAGATGTGGAGAAAGGGGAATCCTCCTGCAATGTTGGTGGGAATGCAAACCAGTGCAGCCATTCTGGAAAACATTATGGAAGTTCCTCAAAAAAAGTTAAAAATAAAACTACCCTATGATCCAGTAATTGTACTCCTAGGCATTTACACAAAGAATACAAAAATACCAATTCAAAGGGCTATATGCACCCGATGTTTATAGCAGCATTATCTATAATGGCCAAATTATGGAAATAGGCCGTGTCCATCAACTGATGAATGGATAAAGAAAATATATACATATATATATATAAAATGGAATATTACTCATATATATGGAATATTACTCATAAATATAAATGGAATATTACTCATATGCATATATATAATGGAATGTTAGCCATAAAAAAGAATGAAATATTGCAACTTGCAACAACATGGATGGAGCTGGTGAGTATAAAGCTGAGCAAATAAGTCAGTCAGAGAAAGACAAATGCCATATAATTTCACTCATATGTGGAATTTAAGAAGCAAAAAAAAAAAAATGAGCAAAGGGGAAAAAGAGAGAGAGAAACCAAGAAATGCTCTTTTTTTATTAACATATAATGTATTATTTGTTTCAGGGGTACAAGTCTGGGATTCATCAGTCTTACACAATTCACAGCACCCACCATAGCACATACCCTCCCCAATGTTCATCACCCAGCCACCCCATCCCTAGCACCCCCCTCCACTCCAGCAACCCTCAGTATGTTTCTCTTATGGATTGTCTCCCTCTCCGGTTTCATCTTAAAGAAACAGACTCTTAAATTGATGGTTACTAGAGGGGAGGGGGATGGGGGATGGGTAAAATAGGTGATGGGGATTAAGGAGTGCACTTGCTGTGATGAGCATCACATGATGTATAAAAAGTGTTGAATCACTAAATTATACACCTGAAACTAATATTAGACTGTATGTCAACTAACTGGAATTTAAATAAAGACTTAAAAAAGAGAAGAAAATTATGTCAAATGCAACACACTTTAAAAATTATAAACAGTGTGTAATTACAAGATAAATAATATTGTATGAAAGTGAAAGACAAAAAGCAAAACATAAGATCATTTGAACAATGTTTTATAAAGTCATATAATAATTCCATATATTACTCTGAGGTCATCCCAGATCACATTGGCTCTGAGAGAATTAGTTAAAACTTGATCTCTACTCTAGTCATGATTTATGGAACTGAAAATTATTCCCCCAAATTTCTGCTCATTCCCAAGGGCTCAAGCACTCCTGATGCAGCACCTAAATTTATGAATGATATCATTTTCAGGCTTCATCACCCCAGGTAAAATGTTCCATCCTTCTATCAGTTTCCATAAAATATCCACTCCCACCAAGCAATTTATGAGTTTTTACTGAATTCACTGAAGATAAGGCAGCATGTGTGGGGGTGGGCTGGGGTGGGGTATGGTTACAGAGAGGACATTACACTGCATGGACCTTGACCTTCCACTATATCTCTTGGCCTCCATGGTTCCTGCCCCCGACCCTTGCCCTCTCCTCTCATCCCTGGTCTTCACCGCCTCTCTCTTGGTGCCTTGTTGCCATTTGATAACCAGGCCCTGCCTAGGGATCAACTTCTACCTCACAGATCAACAAGTATAGTTAGTTATATATGTGCTAGCTCTTACAGTAATAATTCATTGCCAACTAATCACACTTGCATAGATGAAAGACACAGCATGGGAGTATACCAAAACATTAATAGCATTTAATTCATGGTGGCAAATTTAAAAGTGTTTTCACTTTTATTATTTAATCTATAATTTCTAAACTTGCAAAAATGGACAAGTGCTACTTTTTCATTATTAAGAAAAAAAATTTTAATGGAGTTGTTTGTCTTATAATATGGTAAATTCTCCAGAATTAAAGACTAGATCATAATTTTGGAAACTCTTTTAGAGGTAATGGTATAGAAGGGCCCTCCTAACTATAGAGTGCCATGATTCAAGGGTGTTGTTAAAATAAAATAATGTAAATGAGAGTACTTTGAAAAGTGTGAATCTCCATAAAAATATGCTATTATTTTGAGGCTTTGTAGTGCCATGTTAAGTATAATTGTTGGGACTGAATAGGATGTAAACTTCTAGAATAAAATAGAACAGAAATTTCAGGGTATACATGATCTAGTGGTTCCCCAAATTCATGTTTGAAAATACATCCTGTCTCTTCACTTTTTCCCTTCCTTTCCTTCCTGATCTCTCTTTATTTGACCAGTGGGCAGTAGAAGAAAAGACGGGTTAATCAAAAGTTTCATCCCATTATCATGGTAAGTCTAAGAATTTAAATAAGTAACTATTGTCATATGATGTTTTATTTTCACCTATGACATCAGAGATATCTAATCTTCTATTGTGTCTGCCACTGTTTCTAATCTAATCATTTAGTTGTGCATAGAAGTCATTAAAAAGCAGATTCATGAATATAAGTTAAAGCAGAGTTTATAGGTAGGAAGACTGGTAAATTATATTTGGGGTTAGAAAAGTAGTATGCTCTTTTCTGATTGGACCAGAAAAGATTAAAATCAAACAAACAGACCCCTTACTTGTTGGATCTGAAAGTATTAGAAAACCTTTTAAATCGTGATGGGTTCTTGTTTGTTTTGGTTTGTTTTTTATACTTGTCTGAGAAATTTTAAGCAGGGCTTAGGATATAGAAAGAAAATCAAAGAAAAAAATCCTTAAAAATACGAGGTCCCTGTCATCATTTTCAAGGAGTGTCATCCATGAATATAAAACATACTTTCAGCTCCATGAAACCTTAGCATTAAGGTTATTGCACATTTTATTGGCCTTTCCTAGGCTCTGAAACTAGAAATTCATCTGCCTCTAACCTTCCCACCCAAGTCGACTTCATACATAAGTAAGGAGCAAGTTGAAATTACAGGGAGCTGTAAAGAAATAGAAGTTCTCCACTTTCTTCTTTCAAAACCAATATTAAAATATATGAGGTACAATTGTCAAACTAAAAAATTGCCAGATGATTCATAAGGAATGAGTGGCCAGCAGGCTGGTCTGACTGTTCCCTTGCATTACCGATTTTTAACGGGTCTTTGGGAAGGAAGATGGTTATTTCCCATCAAAGTCAGACAACAATGAAAATGGGGGATGGCAGGCAAAGGGGTGGGAGAATGGCCAGATGCTGAACACAAATGGAAGATAACGCCACTTGGCACAGCATGTTCACATGTTAAATTTTTTAGTAAACAGCTTGTAAATGAAATCCCAAAGGACTCAGTTTCCCCTCCTCTAGTTCCTTATCTTTCCCACCTGCCCCCATCTTATCTTCCTCCCAAGGGGGAACAGGCATACCTGTCAGGCATCCTTTTAACTTGTCAGGGACTTAACTCTAGCTGAGGCAGTTAGATATTACAGCTAAATGGATTTACACATTAGAGGGTGAATATCTGCTTCTGTTCACTGAGCCATGGCATTGATGTCTAATTTGTTGCTTACGTGTCACGGCAGCTTTGATTATTGTAACCAGTCGGTGCAAGAGGCAGGGGCTCCAGGTGAGCATGTGATCCTGTTTCACCTGATTTGGCTGGCAGGGACTTCGCTCTGAAAGGTCCTGGGTCAGCATCTTCTTGACTTACTGGATAAAAAAAAGAGTATGAACTTGGAAAGAAAGCAAAGGAGGTATGAAATCTTGTTCCTATTCTTCAGAAATCCCAGCACCACTTTTATGAGCATCATAATGAATAATGTCTGAGGCTTTTGCTTGCTGATTGCTCTATATTGGGTACTGCTCACTGACTTCTCCATTCATTCATTAAATATGTATTGAGATTGTTTATAAAGTTCTAGCAACTGTCCTCCAAGGCCTTGATTCTTATGAACATGAAAACTGAACTGAACATATTCATATAAATATTTATATCTAGGATTCCCAGGGGACTGGGAAAGGGGTTTGCCTGCTGGAGTTAGGCATTGTTGGAGTGAATTGCTGGAGGTTCTGATGGCATGAAAACCAGATAAACCTCCTGGAAGAGATGGCTAAGGTATATTGTGGTAAATGACCAGTGCTGGAACTGGAACAATGGAATAAGAAGAGATATAGGCAGTAATGATCCTTTACTCTTGGGAAATTATTAGCTGAGAAAATCCCTTCAAGGGAAAATTAAGTTGGTATGCATCTTGCTACAGACATATTCATTGAATATCAGGAATGAGGAATGATTTGAGTGGAATGTTGTATGGTATTAATTAAAGCATTGTGTGACCTAGTCCTTCAGGGAAGACATACACAACCACTGTCTAAATAAGCTGAACAAGCAGCTCTGAATAATAGAGAAGTGGTTCCATGACTGATTAAAAAATAAAGAAAGAAATGGAAGTCCAAGCCCCACTGTTTGTGGTTTAATAAATAATCCTAATACAGAGGGGACAGAGCCCTTCTCCTTTCCAGCATGGTAACTGTTGAAGTAAGGTTAGACATCAGAAAGAGATGATCCATGGAATGACACCAATAAACCCCAAAGTCAACTAACAGAACAGCTGAGAATGAGAGATCCTACTGTAGAGGGCAGGAGTGGGGCTACAGAATTAGTAAGAGTAGAAACCACTGGGCAGAGAATGCTTCCAAACAGATCATCACTGACGATAGCAATGCATGTTTCTCAACCCTAGCTACACAGTAGAATCATCTAGGGAGCTTTTAAAAAAATGCTGATGTCTGAGCCCTACCCTTGAGGATTCAGATTTAGGTGTTCTGGCATGAAACCTTATCACTAGTGATTAGAATCTTCAGGGGTTCTAGTGAGCAACCAGAGTTAAGAACTACTACCATAAAGAAAAGTAGGGACTGGATTGGCTGGTTCAAGCAGTTAAGCCAATGGGTCTTGGAGCTAAAGACTAAGGTTATGATGGCTCACATCCACGCACTTGAAGCCACTTGCAGTGGCTTGAGAAATGCAATCTATACGTAAAAGATCAAACAGACAAATATAACGTGTCTCCAGCCAGCATATTGGCTAAACTCAAATCATGTTTTGTCCTATAATCCAAAATAAGTCTTGGAATATATATATTCAACACATACCCACAGAGTGATATAATAATAATGAACTGATATATATTCAATGAAAATGGCATTGATACATTCTTTGTAAGTTGATGAAGAAATTGCCTATTTCTTTGCAATAAAGCTAAAATACTTTTATGGTCAGGAAGTATTTCAAGGGAATTTTTATAGGCAAGTGAAAGTCTGTGAGTAGGGAAAGAGAGAACATTCCAGACACAGGGCACAGATATCTGACAACAAGAGTTTGAATGATTAAAGGGAATATTTAATAGGTTTTCTTTTAATTTCCTCCTCTTCTTTTGGAAATGACCTCTTTTCCAGGGTGATTTTTTTTTCATTGTTTATTTAGAACCTGTGTATCTCTTAAGAGGATGGCTCATCCATAAGGTAGAAAACAGTAAAACCATAAACAGGTATATCATAGAATCCCTCAGTAGTATTCAATGGTTTTTTTTATCATTTCTTACATTAATTTATTTTCTAATTGTCAAGCACTGAAAATTTTTGAGCATCCTCTGCTCATGCAGGATCACCCTGAGTGTAGTTGAAATTGTGTCTCTTTTCTGCCATTTGACCTTCTAAGATATTTAAAAATAACTTCTAAAAGGTGATTGGAAATCCATTCAGAATCAAACTGAAGATGGGTAGTGACACAATAAAGAAAACTTGGCAATATCTATGATGTTAGTCTGATTGCCGTGTAAATACGTTACCTTCACAATGCCCATGTGAGGGCCACATGAAATGTAGTGTCCCTCTTTCAAAGGGAGAGAAACTGAAGAGAAGTAAATCTGAGTGACTCTCCTAAAGATGCACAATACATCAAGAAGAAAACATTAATACATTGCCTTTCATATGAATGTCAGTGTTGGGTTTAGATGACTGTGATCACAGGGTAATCCATCCAGACAGCCATCTAGAATGAGATCTATTTCCCAGCCTTACTGCTTACCACCTGTGTGATTTGACTGTGTTGTTGAACTTCAGGGCCCTTCTTGTCAACACGGAGATAGTACTTATTTTATAACATTGTTGTGGAATTTCAGTGGGATGGGTATGCAATGTGCTGAGTATAATCACTTAATAAATAGACGTTATTATTGATCTTAATAATTGTATTTTAATTATTGATGGGATCCAATTTATGTCCAAATAGACAGATTCCTGGGCCAGAACAAATAAACCTTTAAAAGGTGGCAATAGAATAAGCTTTGTTAAGGAGGACAGTGTACTTTTTGTGTGAATGATCACTGAATATATTATAACATGCTGTAGGGGACAGTTCTTTCAGTTCTCACATAAACTTAACTGGAAGTTGGAAAATGAGAGACCAAGAGGAAGATGGAGCTATCATTTCCTCCTGTATATAGGAACATGGCAGCCATACTGGGAACCAGAAGCTTGAGGAGAGGGGCAGAATCAGGTTAGCATTAGAATACTTCTTAAAGATTCTTCTAGTACAAACATTTGTGTGTGTATGTGACGGATGAAAACTCTGAACCTGAGCTAAAAGATGTACCTAAAATCCCACCGCTATTTCATGACATAGACAGGACTAGAATCCCCAGATCTCCAGATCCCCACTCATTCTTTCAACTAAATCATTCTTCCCTTTTTACAGTTTTATCTATTATTCCAGTGCTTTCTAAGTTGAGCACATCTAAGTCAAATTATTTCCAGTCTTGCAGCTTTACTTTATATGTCTTACCCTTCCAAATGTTATATACCTCATCTATCCTATGAAAACTTAGGGCATCTCTGTGGGGATCAGTTTATCACCATGAATGGCCCTGAGATGATGGAGTCAAACCATTACCACTGGGAGACATGTGAAATGGAGGGACCATGAGAAGCCTTGGCATGAAGCACCTGGGTCATATTTTCACCACAAATTCCAATGAAATTAATCATCCCTTTCCACATACAGTTAGACTTTGGAGAGTAACTAAAGCAGATATACTTGTGAGGTTTCAGCATGTCCATTCATCTCCAACACCAAAAATATAAAAGATGGTAATTTTGATTTGATGTGAGAATGAGGAGCGGGGGATATGGGACCACAAATCAAGTATCACTTATTTAGAAAATGAAGACAAATTTAAAATGTTTTGTTATTAATTGATAGCTTGCAAATTAATTTTCCAAATCCTATAGCTTCCACTCCTCAATTCCTGTGAGGGGGGCAGTGTTTTCTCCATCCGTGATTTACTGAAAGATATGCAGGTCCAAAGTTAAGAATCCCGAAAGTGTGGTTTGACTGCCAGTATGGTGTTCTTTCTAACACAGCACTACCTAATTGCCCCTGAATTATTTGAGGCACTCTGTCTTCTGGACTGAAAAAGAAATAAATATGTGTGGGGCTTTGAGGTTTTAGGACAGGATTTTCCTGTAGCACTTTGAATATAAACTATACAGACAGAATGCAAAGAGGAAACCACACTGGAAAGAGAATCTTAAAAGGTCAACTGGTTTGAGAGGGCAGGCAAGGGAAGCCATCTCAATTTTACTGTGTTTTTGATATATGGATCTAAACACATTCTGAAAAGACTAACCTAATATCTTTCTGACCCAGAGTTGACCCAAACTCAATCCTAACTTGCAAAAGAAGGAAAAGCTGAAGTTGAAGGTTTGAGGCCATCAATCTTATAGTGTATTGTAGATGGAAAACATCAGCAAACTATCCAAGAAAAACTATCCGTGAAGGAAAAGAAATAAGAGGCAGGAATATTTTAGATGCACATAAAAAAGGAGTGTGGGTTTAAATATGATAAAGACCTCTCATATTGGCAAAAATTTTCTGTATATGAACTGCTTATGTATATATACACCCACATGTGTACACAGTAATTTCTTTGTTGTTGGTTTTTTAACATGGAAAATCAGTATAGAAAAAAGGATAGAATGTTGAGGAATGACCAACATTTTCTCATAAGGAATTTAAAAGTATAAAATGTGACAGACTGAGTTTTGCAGAGAAACAGAACCAATAGCATGTATGCATGTATTATATGTATGTGTATGTGTGCGTGCACGTGTGTGTCTGTATATGTCTGTGTGTGTATATATATATATATATATATATATATATATATATATATATGCCTATACACACACATAGGGGGAGAGAGAGACAGAGAATGAGAAAATTAGAGGGGAGAGAGATAACTGATTTATTATAAGGAATTGGCTCACTGGCTTATGTGACTATAGAAGCTGGCAAATCCCAAGACCTGCAAGGTGAATTGGCAAGCTCAAGACCCAGGAGAGTTGATGGTTTAGTTGCATTTTGAAGGCTAGCAGGCTGGAAAATGAGAAGAACTAATGTGACTACTTGGAGAAAGGTCAGCCTTTTTGTTCTATTCAGGTCTTCAACTGATTTTATGAGGCCCACCCACATTGAAGAGGGTAATTGGTTTTACTCAGACCCCCAATTTAAATGCTAATCTCATCCAAAAACACCCTTCAGAAATAATATTTGATCAAATATCTGAGTACTCTGTGACCCAGTCAAGGTGATACATAAAATTAACCATCAGAGAAGCTGAACAGGTAAAAATCAAAACAAACAAAAATGTAAGAAGGCTTTAGAAATTGTTAGCAAAGTGTGAGTTTTGAGAGCTTATTTTAAACTCCTGACATAATACACAGGTTTTCTGATATTTTCCCTCACATTTTCTATTTCACGCAATTAGATACTGAATCTACTCACCATCAAACAACAAATATGAATATAATAATATATAGTTGTATTTCCAAACACTTTTAGATCCATTAATGTATTCGATCCCCACAAAATGTCTCTGATGTTGATAGATTAGGTGTCTTACCTCCAGTTCACAGATGAAAAAATTGAGGCACCGTGCAGGATAACGACGTTCCTAATACGACACAGAAACTGAGAGGCAGATCTGGAAAGGGATTAGACAGTCTAGGTTTTGTACCACAATACCATACATTTCCCATGATTCTTATATAGATCCATGCTCTCCCCATGATTTCTGAATACATCACTCCAAGGTTTGGGGTTTTTTAAAATTGTTTTAGAAGAGGAGGTTTTATATATATATATATATATATATTTTTTTTTTTTTTTCTCTTTCCTATTTTCCATGGGCAAAACAACTCAATTGTATCTGGATCGGAGCGACAGCCATTTTGTAGCTGTCTGGCCTCCTCCAGCTGCCCTGTGCCTGAAATGAAAGCCTGATACATTTGCCCAGATCTTTTCTTCTATTGCTTAAGCAATGAAGAAAACATTATCCTAATCACACTCAATGTGTGCTATCTCCGGGCACAGCTATCGTGCATTCCTTCCAAGGCTAGCCATTAAAGAGTCTTACCAATGAGAGAGCCCAGTGAGAGATGTAATACCAGACACTTGCCCTCTTGCAACATCCATTTTTGCTTTCCTACTAATTCTGGGAAAGACAGCCTGTTGGGCAAGGCTTCACAGTCCATAACTCTCCTTTTATTGTCACTTTTCCCCCTGCTCCCCTAGAGGGGCAGTTTGTGAGCCAACTCTGGAATACAGCCCATGAAGCAAAAGCTTAAGCATGGCTTGGAGTCAGCCTCTTTATCGAATAAGCCCATAGAGTGTGACCAAAAGCAAGCCTCTGAAAGACAGATCTGCTTTGGCAACTGGTCCACCAGTGAAGATGCCCGTAGGAAAAGCAATCGGTATCAGAGACTAAAAATGGCACACTGTTTTGGCTGCCTCAGAAATGGCAGCTTAGAATCTTCTCCTCTTGCTTACCAAAGTAATTGAAAATAATTCTTAGTGGCCTTTGAAGATCACACTGCTAACCTGCTATGGGTGGGGTTGGAGTTTTCCAGAAGTGAGAATGGATGATAATGCCAGATATGTATTAAAAACTTGGTTTACAAAATGCATGCACTTCTATTAACTCCTCTGAAGATATAAAGGCAGAAATTATTTTTCTGGGTTTTCAGTCTGAGATCTCTGTTCAAATCCCACCTCTGCTCCTTACTAGTTATGTTAACTAGAAAAATTATTAATGCTTTTACATTCAAGTTTCTCTATCTATAAATTGGAGGGTAATCAATATTCTACCTTCCTAAGTTACTGTTTGGATTTCTATCTACATATAATTTAAGTGTTATATATAATTCATTCACTTCATGGAATATAGAGCCTCCCATTAAATGATGGCTCTTAGTACTGATCGCAAAAGCCATGTGATTTAGGATCATTATCATTTTAGTAATGAGAACACTGAGGCTCAAATTTCAGCAACTTTCCCCATATTACAGAGATGAAAGGGAAAAAAAAAAGCCATGACCCAAACATATCACTTAAACATAAAAAACAATTACTTCTGTCATTCTGAAAATTCAGAAACTAGACACATAACCAAAAATTAAAAGACCTGCAGTTCTTTACCTTAACATTTTTTCCCCTCTGAGTTGCATAAGATTTTAATTCTTGATTGAATGTGCTTACTATTAAAGAGGTACCTTAGAGAATGGTGTTGTAATTGGTCTTGAATAGTAGCAGAAGAAGGAAAATCTGGGGGAAAGGCCATACGAATAAAATACATCCTTCATTCACTTAAATTACTTCATAGAATAGTTGAAGATAAATGGAGATATAGCTCTTGACTGAGAAAAAAAAGTGTAAACAAAACAAAAGCCTAAACACATCTGCCCAGGGAGGGGGATACAGGCATGATATGTGGTTCACCTATCAGAATCAGTAGGAGGAAACAGGTGAATTAGATAGGTCTAGAAATAGTTATTTGCATACCCATACCTTAGGTCTAGTTCACTTTTGTACAGCCTTGTTAACCATCCCTTGACAAGCTGGTGTAAGACAGACTGTAATGAAACTATTAAGCCCTTATGATATACTTTCTGGAAAGTTAGACTCTCTCAGCATATCAAGATGGCTCTTTCTGGAGAGAAACAAGGCAGGATCCAGTGGGAAAACAAACTATTTTAGATTCTTTCCTTCTCAATTCTTATCATGGCTATGCTGCCATAATGCAGCCTTGTCCTCTTATATCCAAGGATAATATCCCTCACAATGTGCCAGACTCTGAAGTGCTTTACATCCTCACAACTATCCTAGGAGATAATACTAATGTTATCCCCAGAATAAAATGATGAATGTGAAGCACAGAGAGATTAAGCAATTTGCCTGGTATCACACAGCTAGAAAACGATGGCGTTGGCATGTAGTCTTGCTCTCGAGCTCATCCTTGCATCCAAGACGATATATCCCATGCCAATTCTTCTTGAACAATCTATGGTCAAAGACTCATTTTATAGGCTGTGTGCAAATACTTTTATAAGCTACACTAAAAATCAGTTAGTAGAAAAATGAAACTGAAACAATATCTAAAATAGAACTCCAACTCTTAAATTATCATGAGACTCAAAATGCATAAAATTACTCTGCAAATGGCTGTACATTTCTAAATGCTTTATCAGTGCTGACTCTCACTTCTTTATGGCCCGTGATCCATGGTGACCCCCAACCACACTTTGAATAACACTGCTCTAGGATTGGGTGGCTGATGGGGGCTGGGCACATTCTGTGTCATTGACATGAGTGAAGTCAACTTCTGTACAATAAGGCCAACTCTGATGCCAAGAACCCTGAGGTCTGTGTTATCTAATCAACTCAATTAACCAGTCCATATACCCTGATTGAGAAATTAGTAGATGGAGGGATACTTTAGAACTGAAATTAGGATTTATTCTAGGCCATACCAAAGGGATATGACTCTTCTAGCACATTAATGTATAAAATAAATGTTGCACTATTTCTCTTTCTGTAAGAACTAGCAATCTTCTTTCCTCTAATTGTTCGTGTATCTTAGTATGAGTTTCCTATTTCCTCTGATTTTCTCATGACCAAAAATATTTGGCCCATTTCCAGAAAACAACTAGGTATTCAATAAATGTTTGTGATTGAAAATTCACTTTTATTTCAGCAAATACTATTTGTATTAAATCTCTAGGTATGAATGATACCATAGGGATACTATATGAGTCTTAAATTGTGATATGCTCCCTATCTGGGGGTTTAGTACTAAAAGGAAAATATTATGGACAAACATCCTAAGTAATGGTTTATTCAAATCAAGTAAGGGAGATGAAGAAGGAAAGAGTTAAACTCAAAAGTGTTTACCACTTTGCTTTATTAAAAAATTCAAATATTTTAATATCCATGCTATAAACTTAATGTTCTTGTTATTATAACTTGGAGGTTTTAAGTAGTGCATGATTGCACACACAATAAAGACTGTCTTCATAATGAAGTTTTGTATAAATGTCTTTAAATCAAGAGCGCCAAGGCTCATGTTAGTCTTCAAGAATACAATTAGTTATTATTTTCCTAATAATTCATGAATATGAGTCATACATAATGAAAGCATGCCGTTTGTCACATGTGGAAATCAATCAATCTCAGCACCTATTAAATGCTAAGAACTTTCCTAGGTACTACTGTATAAGGATGGGAAAGGGGGAAAGAAAGAATATAAAATAAAGTTCTGCTCACGTAGCATCTCGTTTAGTTGGGAACACGTGAAACAGTGAGGGAGTGGGCCTCTTCCCTCTGTATAGCAGGGCTGTGTTCCGGCTCCCACAACCCCCCACCCTGTGAGCCCCATGAAAGCAGGCAACAAGAGAAGAATGCCTAGCTTTTCATTAAGTGTTGCCTTGTTCAGTCCCTCTGCAGGGCTTGTGGGGATCAGAGCATAGGTAAAAGCTGTCTGACCATTGCCAATATCTTTTCTGTTTCTTACTATCAGAGTTTTAAACCTATCGGAAACTTTAGAGATCTTTAGCCTAACTTCTCTCCTAGAGAAGAGAGGAATTTGAATCAGCTTCTGGAAGTTACAGTACATTGACACCTGCTCTCCCTCTTCATTGCCTTCCCTGCTAATGTAAAGTGACCACAGTGTTTAGGACGCTGATGGGTCTATGACACACTGCAGTCTACATTGCCCTCCCCAACCCACACCAGATTCAAACCATAAACTTCACCTCCTTTTAGAGTTAGTCTTTAAGCGAGTCTATGTATGAGAGTCATAACAATCTCACCCTGTTTCCCATAACCATTAAAACCATTGAAAAAAAATCCAGTCTCTTGGAACAATAGGTACAATTCTGAACCTTCCCTTCTCTGCAGGGAATGTAAGTATTTTTCTCTAGGTTTTCTTTCTGAGGCATTTAGCTTTGTCTTTTTAGCTTATCTTCCATTTGGAACAAATTTCCTATTATCATCTGTGTAGGCACCTCTTACTTCAAGCCAGTCTGAGCCATTCTGTTCCTGATATGATGAGGTCCCTGAGGAAGAGCAGGGACAAAGAATGCGTGCTATACTGTGATGACAGAAGAGGAAAGTTCTATAAATGATCATCTTACAGCAGACACTTTAATGTGGCTACACATCAAAGAAGATGGGAGAGAGGTTCCTGCTGGTCAAGCTGGTTAGAAGATGAATTACCCAGGATAAGCTGGACTATCCAGTGGCAAAAAGTAAACTCTCAAATCTTAGTGAGTATACCCCAAAATTGCTTATTTTTTCCACTGTGAAGTTAAGTGTGCAAGTCCCTGGCAATTCCCTGCCAAGTAATGACTCAGGGATCCAGGCTCTTGCTACTTTATGGCAGCATTATCACCCAGGGCAGCCTTTTTCAGAGTTCAGGAAAAATTTCAGACCTGATGGCCTGAGGCATCCATGAATGTAATGAATTAACTTCTCTCTTATGCATCTAAAAAGCATCTACTCTGTGCCATCCTGGGAAGAACTCGGGAAATAGTGGCACAAATCATTTTTTATGGGCCTTACCTTGTTCATAGAACCTCAGATGTCAAAGACTATGTCAGGGTCTCCTTGGAGTTTTCCACTAGGTCCCCTGTATCCTACCATCCAAGAGAGAAGAATGTTGAGAATGGCTTGTGACATTTGTGGCCCAGCTAAGGAGTGAGGTGAAACACTTCCACCCTCTTTCCATTAGCTAGAAAGCCCCTGCCCATTTGCAAGAAGTCCAGAAAATGGAATTTTCCTGTGTGCCCATGAAGAGGAAATGATTTTGGTTTTGAGCATCTAGTCAATCTCTGCCATAAGGCTTTATGTGACAGGTAGCTGTGTAAGGCTTTATCTGACACATCATTTCTTCCTGGTGGATCATTGACCTAATTTACATAATGCACTTTAAATGATGCCTGGAACATTTAATATGTGCTATAAGGGCTTATTATGATTACCATCATCATCAACAGTGTTCTTACCACTGTTATTATCTGACATGAACAATGCACCGTGTCTTTGAGATGCTCTTCAAGGGCTCTGTTCCTTGAGAAAAAAGGGAAGGAAGTTCCTGCAGGTACCATCCAGCTCTCCTCAATCCATCCATGGCTCCAGAATTGTTTACCAATTTCTTAATTCTCAACTGAGAACATAGTGGTGGGGGCTGCTATCTCCAGGAGAACGGTGCCATTCCACCAAGGGAGGTGCTCTGGCAGCTTGAAGCCTTGAGTAGCTGTGACAACAGAGGTCCCAGCCAGAATCTCAACAGCAAATGCCAACAGCTGGGACCCCAGACAGGGAGCATAGGGCCCTCTGGTCAAGGTGGTGGGTGCAGGTGCTTGGTGTGGCCTCGGGTCGACCAGGGCAGAAGGGAGAATCCTCAGAGTACACTAGACTAGGTGGTGCTTTGAAGCATGCCTCCCACATCCAAGCACCCTCAATGTTCTTCGCACTCCCTGGGGACCTGTGGTAAAGGTTTTGTTTAGCCCTTCGCAGTCCATGCAATTTCGTTGTCCCACTAAAATATCTAATTCCCCAAGGGAGCCTTTCCTACAAGCTTTAGTGCACTCCAGTTAACTCCCCAAACCTTCCGTCACAAGTGCCAGCCATGTGCTACTAACTACAGAGCAGGGACCTCCCAGGGCAACACAGAATAGCTTTTTATTGCTTACTGCTCTCAACAACCCCCACCCCTTCCCCAAAAAAGACAAAAAGAAAAAAAAATTCTACATCTTTACTGTTCCAAGCCTGAAAGGCTGGAAAGAATAGAAACAGAAAGATCATTTCCCTTTACTAAAATTATCTTGCACTATTTTTTTTTTTTTTTGCCTCTAAAAGTTCCAATTACTCTGTCGTCACAGGTTCACTTAACACTTAAGGTCCCCATTTGATAGGAGAATGAAGTCTACGGAGAAATGGTTTATAATCCACTTTCCACAGAGAAAAGACCCTGGGTCCATTTTTGGATAGCAGGCATCCTTCTGGACATTTGTAGGTGTGTTCCTGCCTGGGAGACAAATGTGATGGTCTGTTTCCTGTGACAACTGCAATTTCTTCGATGGACTGGTCTTCACCCAAGTCTCTCATTAAAATTGTACTCATCCTTCAAGACCCAAAGGCAAATGCCTCCTCTACCTTCTTCCCCCACCCCTCTTATAACTTCCATGGTACTTATCTCTTCCTCGACGGGACTTGAGCCCCCCACTATATTGGGAAGCTTCCAGGAATAAGATTTGCATCTGATTCATTTCTGTATACCTCTAAGTGATTACCACAAATTAAAAGCCTAATAAATATTTTGAACTGATTACAGCTCATGTCAGCAATAATGACTGAGAGTGAACAATCAAATCCAAAATGTAGTTTTATCACAGGATAAAAAGTAAATTTGAAAGACAGTTCAAGGATACCCATGAAATTCGAATGGAATTATATTTCATCTTTGCTATATGAATGCATTCTCTTCAAAAGAGCAGTTACAATTTTCTACAGTGAAATATTTGCTTAAGTATCTATCTATATATACATATATGTGTGTGTGTGTGTGTGTGTGTGTGTGTGTGTGTGTGTGTGTATCGGTCCCTAATTTATCCAAAACATTCTATTAGTCCTTTTCTATAGATTATTAGTAAGAGACAAGGCTTTTTACCTACAATGGCACCTAAAGATTACCAGAAGGATAAAACAAGAAACAAATATGAGACAGCATGGAGGTGCACGTGGCCTTTCAGGTATGTCATCTTTTTGTTTGTTTTGTTTTTAAGATTTTATTTGAGAGAGAGATAGCAAGAGAGAGCATGAGCAGGGAGGAGAGTGAGAAGCACGTTCCCTGAGAGCAGGGAGCCCAATGTGGGGCTCGATCCCAGGACCAAGATCATGACCTGAGCCAAAGGCAGACCCTTAACCAACTGAGCCACCCAGGTGCCCCTCAGGTATGTGTTTAAAGGGAGGCTTTTTTCTCCACATTTACAAACATCACACAAAAATGTTACTGACTCCTGGCTAGGTGTGGGTATTAGATGTTTGGCATTTCAGGATATGCAGTGATGGGTAAGTTCCACCCCTAGGAGCTTCCATTCTACTTAAGAGGAATGAAACAAATACAAAAATAATAGGATATAATAAATGTCCGGTGCCTGGGTAGCTCAGGTCATGATCCCAGGATCCTGGGATCGACTCTCACATTGGGCTCCCTTCTCAGTGGGGAGTCTGCTTCTCCCTCTGCCTGCCGCTCCGCCTGCTTGTGCTCACTCTCTCTCTCTGTCTGATAAATAAAATCTTCTAAAAAATAAAATAAAAAATACATATCATATGAAGGATTTAAACAGTGTTAAGAAGGGTCAGAGACAGGAGAAATTGCATCTGTTTTGTTGAATCAGGTAAAAGATCCTATTAGGTGGCTCTTGAAGAGACCTTGATATAGGGAAGAATTTGTCTACAAAATAAAGTGATCAGAAGTAGGGAATAGTTAATGAAAGGAACAGCCACTAAGAACAGAAGCACATAGCAAAAGGACTTTTGTCATTCCAAAAACTTTTGTGATAAAGGAATCTTGTCAATTTATATACTCAAATTTGTAGCCTTCCCTCAACTTTATTCAGATAATACTGTCGTTAATTAATTCCATGTGAGACAGTGAGGGTGTGTGTGTGTGTGTGTGAGCAGCACTGCGATGCCTTTTATGGTTTTATTTATTTATTTGCTAGAGAGAGCGAGAGCATAGGCGAGAGAGAGCGAGTGAGAGTACAAGCAGGGGGAGCTGCAGGCTCCCTACTGAGCAAGGAGCCCGATGCGGGACTCGATCCCAGGACCCTGGGATCATGACCTGGGCTGAAGGCAGCCGCTTAACCGACTGAGCCACCCAGGCGTCCCGCCTTTTATTGTTTTAATCTAAGACTGGTCCTGCCCAGAAATCCTTGGCTTCAAGAACATTCCCCGGGTTTTTGCCTCGTTTCCTGGCTCTGACCATCTCTACCTTGATATTTTCCTTGGCTTTGACTAGTCCTTGTTGTCTCTGTCTCAGACTTCTCTGTGATTTGGGGATAAACACTGTTTTGTGTGCTCCCAGACTTCACTTTCAGCTTTTCCTTGGGATTTTGACTTGGTCTCATCTCCTTGATCCACTGTCATCCTAAACTGGGAAACCAGGAATGTCATTCTCACACAGTTACAGATCAAATACCAATTAATATGGCAAAGATAACTTTCGGAATGTGTGAACTGGGAACCAAAATTCTTCTCTTGATTTAATCAAAATGTTCCTGTATAAAACAAACATTTTGATGACACAAGTAAATGTGTCTTCCATGCATAACCAAATCTTTCCTGTGCTGACCCCATTGTATTCAAAAGATAGAATGAAAATAAACTAAAATATTAATTTTTATAATGGAAATGTAAACAGAGCTACAGGTTGTGATTATTTCCTGGTTTATTCTCAGTTCTCCAATCTCTGGCAGCATGAACACAAACGCTTTAGGAAACCATTCCTAATAGACTGTGATCTGTTTTAAATCCATGCCAATCCTGCCCTCTATCACAGCTGTGCTTTTTAGCATGCCTAAAAGGAAGGAAATCAATGTCTGATTCATTCGTATTTGGTCTTCTTTGCCACCGGAACTTAAATATTAATTGATCGTGATGATGATGGTACGTTATAATTATTAAAAAAATATAGAAAACACAGCAGCCACCTACAGAAATTCTATTTCTTCCCCAACTGCTTCTTCCCTCAGGCCATACAGCCTACTGCCTCGCCATCTGTTATCCCCCCTTTTCTTCATGCCTCAACCCCTTGTCCTTTTTCCAAGCTCTTCTACCTTCATTTTTTGCCAGACATTTAACGTGAGGCCCTCACAAAGAAAACAAGTTTAAGAGAGAAGAAGATAAATCCTGCAATTTCATAAAAGTGGTTGTTGTTTTCCGCACTTAAGCTAAAAAAATTAATGTTCTCTGTGTACCCACACCGGTGTTGTCTGCTTTAGCAGATAAGCTTCTTGGGAGCAGGGACCATGTTTTTCTTAATTAAGTACAGGCTTTTTTAAAGCTTTTCATCCTGGACCAAGGTCTCAAGGTCCCTATAGGTGCTCAATAAATATTAAACACGGGCAATCATTGTCTAATGGCATTTATTAAGCATCCCCCTGCACATATTGCTGCTCAAAGAAAAGTTCAACAGCCAGAAGGCCGGCCTGCTAGGAATTGATGCTGAAAAATGGATAGCACTAATGCAGTGTTGCACTAAATTGATAAAATTCAGGAGACATTTTTACATTGTGTTCATATAGACAAAGAATCGACATCCTTTTCTTAAGTAAATACTCACAGTCTTGACTTTGGTTGCTTTCAATCAAATCAGCTCTCATTTGCATGCTGAGTGGCCACTCCTAGGACAAGTTCTGAGAAATACAGGGTGTACTCCTTCCATAAGAGAACTCACAACTTACTCATTGTTAAATTCTTATATTTAGAAATAAGTCAACTGCTTACATAAATGCTGTGACATCATACATTAAAAGTCACATGAATAGATAGATGGTTTGCTTGGAGGTTAGGGTTTGAGTGGCCTTGGGGAAATGTTGAGTGGGTTTCTGCAAGCATCTCTTATTAGACCTAAATATACTTCAAAAAAAAAAAAATACCAGTTGTAATTCCTCTAATCTATAACTGAGAATGTCAGATACCCACCACCCACTCTCTACAATATCATTTTAAACTCTATTACATGAGATAATTCCTGATCATTTTCTTTTAAAGATAGGAACTACAGATTCATATGGCCCAGAGTGACATTAGCTCCTGAGCTGACTCTGGCACTTCATGAATGGAGAAAACCGCTTATGTGGTATTGTAGCCTTTAAATCACTAAACAACCAAGATGTCACTAATAAAGTAATCATAATTCATTCAATGAATTATTATGAAAAAATATTCAATAATTCAAAAAACATTTCCTATTGGATTATGATTATGATCTTCCTTATACATAGGATAAGTGAGGGCATCTTGCTCAGACATTTTCCCAAAGCTTTGATGTATTGATTGATTACTAGAAATTACCAAAGCATTCATTCATTCACTTATTCAGTTATATTCTTTTTTTTAAAGATTTTATTTATTTATTTGAGAGAGAGAGAGAATGAGAGATAGAGAGCACGAGAGGGAAGAGGGTCAGAGGAAGAAGCTGACTCCCTGCTGAGCAGGAAGCCCGATGTGGGACTTGATCCCGGGACTCCAGGATCATGACCTGAGACGAAGGCAGTCGCTTAACCAACTGAGCCACCCAGGCGCCCTATTCAGTTATATTCTGAGCACATGTTGTATGTCATGGAATGTCCTGTGTACTGTGTATACATGACTGAACAAAATAGACACAATCTTTGCCTCTATAGAGTTTTCAGTCTAATGAGAGAAGCAGCTAAAGCAGGAAGGGGGGTTGGAGGATGCTGAAACTGGGATTGCAGTTTTAAAGAGAGTGGTCCGAGAAGTCCCCGATGAGAAAGTAGCATCTAAGCATGAATTTGAAAACAGTGAGGGAGCTAGCCACATGAACACTGAGAGGACAATGCTCCAGGATGACGCGAATGCATGTGATAGGGGGGCTGCCTGGCACTTTTAAAGAACTCACTGCAAGAACCCAGTGAGACCAGAGCAGAGTAAGTAAAAGTGTAAATAGTAGGAATCAGTAGAAGAGGTTCGTGAGGAGAGCAGTATGAGTGTGCGTGGCGGTGGGGGGTGGGGGGGGCGCTATGAGAGGATGGGGACACATCCTATAGCCTGGTGCAGCACTTTGGGTTTTACTCTGGGGGGAAAGGAAGGTCTTTGCTTAGAGGTAGGATATAAGCTGATGTAGGGTTTCACCCAGTCACTCAGCTTGTTGTGTGAAAACCAGACTCTAGAAAGACAAAGGTGGAAGTAGGGAGATGTATTAGGAGGTTACTGAAACTATTTATATGATAATTGATGTTGACAAGGACAAGGGTAGGAGCAGTGGATGTGGTAAGAAGTTATGACTATTTGTGTCTGTTCTGAAGGTAATGCTAACAGTATTTGCTGATGAGAGAGAGAGAGAGAAAGAGAGAGATCAAGGCATCAAAAATGACTCCACAGTTTTTGGCCCCAGAAACTGGAAAAAGCAACTCCATCCAATAAAATGAGAGAGGAGCAGTCTTTGGTGGAAAGGTCGGGGCCTCTGTATTGGAGATAATCAAGTAGAGATAACTAGTATACATCAAAAAGGAGACGCCAAGTAGGCAGGTGGACATATGAGTCTGGAATAAAAGGAAGAGGTATAGCCCGGAACCTAAACTTGGGTGCTGGTAGCAAATATATAACATGTCTAGCCATGAGGGTTGGTGAAATAACCAGAGAAGTGAGTGCTAACAGTAAATAAGTTCAACATTTAAAAAAAAATAGACATGGTTGAGTGACATTGAGACTATACTTGATTTCCTCAACTGGGACAGAAGCCAGTCAACATGATTTCTACAAATTTTAGCATGGTATAGTCTGATTTATTTTAAGTATTGGTACTCACTATCCAAATAATTTAGATAAAAATTGTTTTTATGGCATTTTCTTCACTTTGGGGGAAACTATACAATATATAGACACAAAATAATGTTTTAATCTAAAATGAGGAGGGATCACTTTGATTGTGAAATTTCAAATTGAACACCAGAATTACAAAAGGTTCCCATTGCATCTGGAAAGATATAACTGTAATCATCCTCCAAAAGAATTATTTCTTATTTTGTAAGGACAATTTAACATATACAAAGCAGATGCATAATTAGATATTGTAATAGGTGTAGGTTGACCAAGAAGTTTAAAAACAGCAGCTAGCTGGTTGGAAAAATGGTTTTTACAACTATAGCCAGGATATAACCCTGAATTGCTAGGGTGTCTCTATGGATTTTTTTGTCCTTATTTGAATCATGCAGTCCCTCTGTAGAGAGTCCCCTTAATTAAAAACTATTTTATCTAAGTAACTGGAGAGAGATCCTAGGGATGAAGGAAATAAAATTAAAATTCTTTTTTCATTACACATGTGTTTCTATGGGCAAATGCATGCATATCTAGCACTCCCTTATACACATATGTAGATTTTTTTTAGGCAAAATAGTTGCTCATCTGAAAAAAGTTCAAAGAAAATATCTGGCATCAACAACCTGCATTTTGGACTCTTGACTTTTTTAGTTATACTGGGTAAAATTAATTATTTTCTAGAAAAATCTTAGATTTCTCTGCTATAATCACCTTGACTTAGTTTTTTTTCCTTCTTTTTTTTTCTTTTTGCTTTGCTTCACTCTCTGAAACCAAAGCTAGAATAGCTTTTAAATGAAAAAGTGTGAAGTGTTAACGTTTTACCAGGAAAGGCTTGCACATATAGTGTGAGCTCAGTTACAGAGAGATTATCAAGACAGCAAGAATGGGTACTAGATCCCTTTCCATCTCCCAAGCTAAAAGTTCACAGAATTTTCGCTTACTGATATTGCTTTAGTAGGAACAGACTAAAGACTACGGTAAAATCAATAATATCATTTGAGAAGCAGCAGTATATGCTAGAATGAGCACAATCTTTGGAATGGAAAAATGCGAATTAAACTCTGACTTAGTCTCTTACATCCTATGTGCCCTGAACAAGTTACTTAACCTTCATGACTGTCAATCTCCTCATCTGTAACCTAGAAAGACTGTTGGTAAACTTAAATAAGCAAAAAAAAAAAATATATATATATATATGAAGTGCTCCATACAGAGTAGACGGTCACTATATTGCTGCTCCCTCAATTTATAACATACTTCATTCAAATTTCAACTTTCTTAATGGATATACCCTGTGACAAAATTCTTGTTTGTATTTATAAAGTTGCAAAGGTAGAATATATCTATTTATCATCTTATTGTAATGTGTGCATTAATAGTACCAAAGAATTATTGAGTTTTACATTTGGATTTCTACATTTAGCTTGAAATATTTTCAGAAAAATTGCACTATGATGCTGCATTAAAAGGAAAAGTCATTGTGTATGCAGAGAAGCAGAGAAATAGATCTTCATGGTATAAATTCATGATACAAAAATGTACTTGACAGGACATGAAAAGAGAAGACACCCACAAGTAAGAAAAGCTATGTGTCCTTGTCATTGAGACACATGCAAAACGACTGCCTGTCACATGTCAGGCAAAGCAATTAAAAGCTGTAGAAATTGCCAAATATCTTGGAATAGATCATAGGTTTTCAAAGTCAAGAGAGGTTATATGAACAAGTCATGACTCATGAAAAATTATCCCTCACGTGCTGAACATCTATCTTCAAATGCTTTCCAACCAACTCTCAAGAGAGTCTGTTTAAATTCTATAGATATTTAATTCAATCAAGGCAGAAACAAAACTAATGTGACACTAATAAGTCTTAAAGTATCCCATCATGGCTAAAGGATGGCTACAAGTCAGGGACTATGATAAGCAAAGTATCCTATGGATACTATACTTTCTTGCTGAGGGCCAAATGTGATTTAAAAATAAACTCTGAATACAAAGAGACCTGAGACAGAAGTTTGTTGTGCACCTGTACAAGAAAGTAAGGTACAATTGCATTGGTAAATGTGTACTATTTTTGCTGGTTGAACAAAAGAGAAATACAATTTCTTTCTTTCTATAAACAAAAGTTATGATACTATCAAATGTCATTTAAAAATAACGTAAATGATTTCTATAAGGAATGATAAAAAATAATATTTTTTTCTTTCTACATAGTTAAGTATTCCCAATATATTTAGGAACTATTTCTATGAGGTAGGTAAGAATATGTCATATTATTTTACAGATAGGAAAGTAGACACAAAGATGCTCCATGACTTTGTTCTTATATTAGCTATCTATTACATAACAAATTATCCCAAAATATACCACCTTAAAACAACATTATCAAGGGGGAGCCTGGGTCAGCCAGTTAAGTGTCCAACCCTTGATTTCAGTTCAGGTCATAATTTCACAGTTGTGAGACTGGGCCCTGCAATGGGCTCCATGGTGGACGTGGACCCTGCTTAAAATTCTCTCTCACCCTCTCCTTCTGCCCCTGCCCCTCTGCCCCACCACTCGTTCTTGCTCTCCAAAGAACAAACAACCAACCAACAACAACAAAACATTATTTTACAGAGTTTCTTTGGGCCAGTATTCCAAAAGGGGCATAGCTGGGTGATTCTGCTTCAGAGTCTGTCATGAAGTTGTAACCAAGCTGTTGACCAAGACTGTGTATCTCTAAAGACTTGATTGGTGCTATACAATTCACTTTCAAACTCACTCAATGGCCATGTGACTGTTAGCAAAAGGTCTCAGTTCTCTCCCACAAAGGCTTCTCCATGAGACTACTCTCAATATCATTTCCCCTAGAGCAAGTGAGAGAGCAAGGGAACAAGAGCAAAACAGAAGCTATGGTGTCTTTTATAATCTCAGAAATGAAATACCATCATTTTTTCTATATTGTGTTATCATACAGACCAAACCTGGTGGAATGTGGGAGAAGACTATACAAATGGATGATTACCAAGAGGCAGGATCACTGAGGTCATTTTGGAGAATGGTGACTGCAGTCAGTGTACCATGATTGGTGACAAAGTGGGTTCCAGTGTGCCAGTCTTTCTCTAAGGTTCAAGAAGAAGAAAAGTCTATTTAGAAACTAAATAACTGCTCTGCATCCTGAAAGGCTAAAAGATTTAGAATCATCTGATTTACTTCTTTTATTTGTTTGCTTTGATGATAGAGTTAATAATCTGATGACATCAGGAATTTGTCTGAAAGAAGGATACAGTAATTCAGACCATGCAGATGTACATGCACATGAATGGACACATACATTGGGAAGGGAATGATTGGATAATGCTCCCTAAAACATGCTAAATTGAAAGCATGCTTACTAAATGCTCCTGGTAAAGGAGAGCACTAGAACTCTTGACATGGAAGATGCTAGAATGGATTTGGAAAGTCCATGTCTAGCCTGTGATTTTAGTAGCTACAATCTAATACTTCCAGAAAAATTCTGGTAGACAATTGTCTAATTTTCAAAGAAACTTTCAGAATAATATGAATGTTTACAACTCAGAGTAAAAGGGTCCCAATAGCAATAGCTACTGAAAATCCCAGTGTACTTACAACAATTGTTAACGGCACATAGTTTTAAGCTAGAGAACAGTGCCTGTCCTCCATGCCATTAGGCTCCTTTGAGAATTTCTCAGTGGCTCCTACCTCTCCTCTCATATTTTTGCCTCAATTTATTCAGAATAAATCCTTCTTCTATATCTTAAATTGTTTCATCAATTCAAAATTAAAACAGGATTCTTGTTCCTTCACTAGGGTTTATTGCTGAATCAAATCCTTGGATTTTAGAGCATCTATATTAGAGAACGTTTTTTGGACTATTATGGGGGTTATTAGAGAAGTTCAGTGCGTCCATGAAGCCCCAAAGAGATATGTACATCCTCTCAGATATTTTTGGTACCACCTACCCTTTCTCCCCAATTGCAGTAACATTATTTCTGGTTCAAAAACCTTCGTATAAACAAGAGATGTTCTCCTCATCTAGCCAACCTCCTTATAGGTACCATTTTCTAATACCAGTGGGATTAAAGAGAATCTAATCAGATTGGCCCAGTCAAGTTGACTCACTAAATTTACAAGCTATCTCCCCCTCTTAAAATTCCATTGAAAAGGCAGGATAAATAAAAATCTAAGAATAAATTCATGGTAATCCTGGAAGAATTAAAAAAAAATGCTATTTCCAGACTGAAGCAGTGATTTCTAAAAGATATAAATATATTCTATGGAATGAAAGCCAGCAGAGCAGAGGAACTAACAAGCAATTACAAATGAACAGCAAATTCTCCAAAAGGAGGTTTGTCTTCCAGACAGAAACTTATAAGGACTCAGTTAGTGGGATCCAATTAAAAAAAAAAAAAAATGGACCGTGGGCTAGTAGACTGGTGTATTAATCAGCTTTTGCTGGGACAACAAACACATCTAAAATCTCATTGGCTTGCAGTAATGCATGTTAGTTTCTTGCTCTTATATATGAAGGTTGGCTAAGGAAGCTTTACTTGAGGTGAGAGGCTCAGCTTATTTCCAAATATTTCATTCCAGGACCCAGGCTAAAGAAGCACATCCTCTCTGGAGTGTCCTGTTTCCATGGTCAAATCCTGGAGCACAATAATATGAGTGGAGGTGTATATTTCCAACACCTCTGCTCTGAATGGAACTGGGGTACATTCCTTTTGTCAAAGTAAATCACATGACCAAGCCCAAAAATCAATGGGACAGCAAGTATCATCCAATTCACAGGGGGTGGGGGAGATCAGTGTAAGTATTTAAATAATAAAATCTACTAGTCTTCCTTTTTAATTGCAAATATTCACTTGATACAAAATATAAAATACAGTTGCCTTCTCTGCAATGAAGAAGCCCCAAAGTTCCCTTCAAACATGACATCAGGCCCCAAATCCCTTTACCAGTTGTAGATATAGATCTTCTTGATCTAGAGACCTCTATCTAAAATGACAGGTTATCTCCTCCCACAATACCCAACATGGAACACACACCCATTCAGAAAGGGTAAAAGGGGAGACATGTGGCAGTCACTGATCCACAGCAATTCTGAAATCCAGCAGGACAAACTTTGCAAGGTCTCTCATCCAGGTGGTAAGAAAACTAATTAGCTACCAGTCTTACCCCTGGGATTAACCGCTATTCCATTCTTCTTCATTGGCTCTTAATTCTGCCCTTAGAAATTCTTCCTTTTCCATTTTCCTCCTAGACCATATCCAAAGAAAGCATTAGAAAATATTCGCTCTAGTGTGGCTGAGCAACATTCCCAGCCTGCTTTCTGTCTAAATTTGGGCTCCAAGGATCCTTTACATCTCAGAGTCATGGTGCCTTTTAATATAGACTGGAAACATATTTGTCAAAAATTTTGTGGTTTTTGTTTCTTTATTTGCTTTGGTTTGGTTAATCTATTTTATTCCATTAGCTCCATATACCAATATCCTCATCCATAATTCTTTGCAAGAAATGATTCTGAGTTCATAACTTTGAGTTTCTTGTGTGTCTGTGGGAGCTTGCCCCTAGTATCTACTATGAGTCATTTTGATCACCAGAAAGGATCAACTGGGGTCAGACTAATCTAATCAGTGGATTTAACAAAAAGTGTAATCATCATGTCCTTTTTCGATCTTTGCCCTGAGGTTGAGTCTTGAACTGGATCTCACTGGGCCTTTCTCACTCAAAGTGGTTTTCAATTGTATCTTTGGTTGGCAAAGAGAAAAAATTGCATCATTCAACCCTGCATAAGGAAAATTATGGATTTTCTCTTTTACCTCTCATTCCTCATTTCCAACGAGTTCATCTTTTCATTTGTTTTCCTTTAAGCTAATACCATTTTCTTGTAGAAACTTCTCAAACACTACCAGTAACAATCCATTCAACTACAAACATTCCCTCTTTCTACTGCATCAACCCAAGGCATGAGTTTTCAGATCTTTTGACTACTTTCTAGATTTTGCAAGAGGAAGTTTAATCAATTGCCTTGCTGTGATGATATATAGATTGCCTTTTTCAATCTTCTGTAACAGCTCCTTTGCCATTCATTGTTCTGCCCCAAAGCTAATGATATATAGTTTAGTTTCATTTTATTGTTGGTTTTGTTTTTTTAACAGCAATTGCCCCATTCCTGGTACCAAATTCTGTATTAATTGGCTTTGTTGCAATAACAAATAGCTCCCAGATCTCAATGCCCTAGAAAAAACAAACATTTACATCATGTTCACAGATATGCAGTGGCTCTCTAGTCTAAGCTTTGGGATGAGGGTGAGAGTGGTCAGCTCTGTTATGTCTTCTGGTTTCCCAGGATCCAGGCTAAAGGGGCAGAAGTTACCTGGGAAAGTCTCTTCTCATGCTTGAATGCAGGAGTAAAAGAGGATAAGCAAACAGCACGTACATTTAAAAGGCTCTGTGCCAATTCAGCATGTCTTTGCAATGGCCAAAGTAAGACATGGCAAAGCTCAGCATTATTGGGGCAAATGGGTAATCATCCCACAGATGGGGTAAAACAGAAATGAATATACACTAAATAATAATGCAACTTGCTATAACCAGGCAGTAATCAATTAGCTGTTGTCGAAAAATTGTGTCAAGTATGCCTTTTCATATAAATAGGCATCAGTATTTGCCTTCAGGATAAAACTATGAGTCAAGTTTACATCTCACAAAATAATTAGAAATTTGGACAAGAGACTTTCAAAGTAGGTGCTAGCATTGTGGAAGTAGGACAATGTCCTGCATAAATTATTTCTGCCAAAAGGGGCAGGGAAATCTTACACCCGGAAGATCCATGCAGACCACAGAGCAGGATTTATTAATGTGACAAGATAAGGGAAAATCAGTCCTTATCAAGACAGAAGACTTGTTTCATTTGACGTTGTTTCATTTTATTTGAAAGAAGGGAGGCATGATACCTTCTCCAGGGCTTCATCTTCACAGTAGCCAGCAAGCCTTACTATCTTAAAACCCCACCAGCTTCAAATATTTGCTTTACCTACTTGGCCTCTAAAGGCAAAGCCGTCTCTCCAGTTCTGCAAGGACAGCCTGCTGGCCACAGATCTCCTCCTGAATGCCCTACATTGTGCCCGGAGCAAAGGACACATAACTGAAATCCTTGTTGACTGCCAGGAAAACAGAGAGTTTCCCCAAAGCTAAAGAAATCCTCTCCTGGGACAAAAATTAGTCAAATAGAGAGCCTTACAAAAAAAGGTTGAGAGAAAAATGATTACAAAACTAAGCTTAGAAATCAACACACAAGAATCAGTCAATAAAGGAACAGAGTTAACACAAGAAACATAAGGAGAAACTAGCTACAATTTTGTCCAGCTTTATTGAGAAATAATTTATATACTTCACCATATATGTTGAAGATGTAGAGCATAACGGTTAGATTTACATATATTGTGAAATGATCACCACAACAGGTGCACTTAACATCCATCATCTTATGTAGATACCATAAAAAGAAAAGGAAAAAAATTCTCCTTGTGAAACTAAGTACAATATTAACTCTGAGATATAAATAATGTAATAAGGAGGAAAATGAAAGCAAGAAAGGAGTATAAGAAGGAGGGAGGAAGGGAAAGAGAAGACAGAGGGAGAAAGAAAGGATGGAGATGCCACAAAAGAACAGTGATCAGAGTTGTTGGAAATTAAATTCTGGAAATTATGGTTGCAACCACAAAAGAAACAGAAATAAAGAGCAGAATGTTCACAGACTGCATATCTTTAATATACAAATTTAAATTAGTTTGCAGCAAGATCAAGCCAAAGTATTCTTTCAGATTGCCAATACAAAGATAAAAGGATAAAAATTCTGAGATTAAAAAAAAAATTAAGAGGTATAGAGTATTTGTGTTGAACATTCAATATCCCACTACATAGGGAAGATGTTTGCGATATTTTGGCAAAGTGTTCAACAAAGGGACCAATCCGCGCCAGTCAGAAGGCAAGTCACCTTGGACACCATACTGGTAGTGAGCTGATAATTAGCACACCTTTAATAGGAGACCTTGGAGTAGAAAACAGAAAGAGCAAAGAGGGAACCATACTCAAAGTACTTAGGAAATAAAATTTTGATTTAGTTAGTAAGGAATAAACTGGCTCCAGAATTCTAAACTGCAATATGCCTAATAAGCCAAAGTTCAGAGTTCAGAGCAATAATAATGATGATGATTACTGTGATAATGACTATTCCTTTTTTTTTTATGATTCGTTTATTTGTTTTAGAGAGGGAAAGAGCATGTATGCAGTGAGTGGCGGGAGAGGGGCAGGGAGAGGTGGAGGGTAATGGAGGGGGAGAATCTCAAGCAGGCTCCCTGCTGAGTGCAGAGCCCCATGCCAGGCTAGCTCTCAGGACCCTGAGCATGACCTGAGCTGAAACCAAGAGTCAGATGCTTAACCAACTGCACCACCCAGGCACCAAAGAATTACATTCTTTTTAGTTATTTTTATTCCTTAATTCTATTCCTAAGCAGTCCCTCAAATAATGTCAGTCTCCACCTAGAAATGAAATCTCTCTTCCTATTGACTCGGTTTGGCAGCCATCTAGATTTTTCCATAACAATTCAAATCTCAATGTACTACCACTTTAGTGGACTCTTTCGCCTTGTTTATACCCAACCACCAAAGAAAATGAAGAATTATTTAGAGAAATAGGAGACCTGTATTACAGATAATCCATAGATTTTTACAAGGAAGCCCTTGGTGACACCTATACTGAATTTTTCTTTTTCTCTCTTGCCCCTCGGGTAGATACAGCTGGCCTTCCTGTCTGGCTTTTGATTTTGTTGTTGCCCCCAAGCATGGTCTCATATTGGTCTGTAGGGTGATAGTCACATCCTATTTCTACTGCTGCCCACGCCAGGTTCTGAAAATGTCACAACAGTTGAAGAATCCTAAATTGAAACTATGGCAGAGGGGAACTTGCTGTCTTTGAGATCAGAAATGAAGATATTTTCTCCCTAAGATGCATAGAGTCAAGCAAGGGGATGATCAATTAACGCTTTCAAAAACTATCAGACCATAAATCAACTTTCTCCTATCATCAAAGCCACAAGTTTCCTTCTTGAATTTCATGTTGTTTGCAACTTTGTTCTCACAGCAGAAGATAAGGGAACCACAGGGCCTAGTAGAAGGAGCCTCCCTTTTCAAACAATAAAGGCCTAAATTTGAGCGTAGCTTTCTGAATATATCATATCAGTTTTATAACTTAGAAATTGTATTGACCTCTCAGAATTTCAATCTCCTTCATAAAAAATATGTGCATAACTCCTAACTTTCAGAATTGTTGGAAGAATTTGTGAAAAAATTATATCTATTTTTACTTTTTTATATTACTCTTGCTTTTGAGAGACTCTGGATTTTCTGCATAAGGAGTACAGTTATAGAGGAAGATTTCTGCAGAGGGGAGCACTATTCCTGTTTTGGAAGCCTGGTCAACAGAGAGATTTGTGAGCTGAGTGATGGGCCAATTTGTTGCCTGGATGAATTATATTCAAATAACTTTGCACATCTCTCCAGAGAACTGTTTATAGGGTTACAAGCTCATCAAGATCCTGCCCTGTGTAATGGAAGCTGATTGAGTTTGAACTATGGTACCTTAAAGCAAAACCAGACTGCCAGGGGTCTCACAAAGCTGATTGGAGTTCTGTCATCCTTTGCCCTCCACTTCCTTCTATTTTTGACAACTCAAGGTGGCAAGCACCGTTTTTCCGTAGCTAATGTTTTAGGGTTGCAATCAAGTCTTGGAAAGGGAGAAATTTCTTGAGTGGCAAGTTTTGTCCCTCCCAGGAAATAACATGCTCACTTGCCTCCATATCTGAGCCATCTCAGATATTTGTAGAGATGTTAAAGATGGGGATGAGAAGACACCATGCCTTCTGCGTAGTTTCTGCTAACTGATTCTAACATTACAATTTGAATAAGGTGCTTGTCAGAGTAGTTGTTTTATTTTGTTGGTAAATAAATGTTAATTAATAAAATATGATTTAGAAAAAAGTGTGTTGCATGAATCATGTTTCATAAACACTTCCTACATTGTTTCTTCATGACACAATGAGGAGCAATTGCATCTGTTTTTGAATAAAAGATGTACTGTGTATGTTTCTGTCCATTCCTCAAGTTGTTTCCACATGGAGCATCTCTTCTTTGACCTGACCTTCCAGGGTCACCTCTGGCTATAAGTCCTGCAGGAGCAGTCATTTCTGCCAGAGTAGAGTCTTCCCCAGGGGGGATTTGTCACACGCAGACTTGGGTTTCCAGAGGATTATTCTCCTAAATCATATCTATTTCCTGTAAGCTCTTTAATCAGCCTTGAATCCTCCCCCCTTCCTGTGCCAGAGCTAATTAAATCATATAGTAGAATGGGCAGTCCTCATGATGTCTGCAGGATGGAACCCGTGGGGAGCAGGCCTGGGCTCCTATGGTGGAGACTATCAGAGAGCCCAGTGCAAATGGGGCATCTGGTTCATTGACCCCAAGAGGAGAGCACAGCTACCATAATCTTTTGGAGAAGATGGGATTTCTCCTTAAGGAAAGAGGGTCCTTTGAAGACTATTCGATGCTGGGAATTACACAGGAAGGAGGGGAAGACTTTTGTCTAGCCTGAAATCCTGCTTAGGGATGAGATAGATCCCAATGATGTAGCCAGGCCACAGCCACACATCTCACCATAATTGGAAGGCGTCAGCTATGCCATTCACACCAATAAAATATGCAAGGCTGTAGTTCCTCTGTTGAAGTCTTTCACTGATTACCAACCCATCCACGCTCTCGTTCCTCAGACCTTTTATATAACTATCATATGACTTTAATTCATGTGCTTCCTGATAGCATTCATCCCACTAGCTTGAAGTTTTATTGAGTTTTTGATATGTATCTTCAAACGTTTGAATCTCTCATTTCTCAGTAACAGGTCATACCTGTATTTTCTTGCTTATATTATTTTGCTAATCACATATACTCTTCTAAGACCTCTATAGGTAAATGCTTTTTAACTAGAAAATCCCAGTGTGTTGTGATTTGGCTTTGCTAGGACGTCAACTGCATTCTTTTGCCATTCATGCATCATACAAACCCTTGTTAAAGTAGGTTTACTTTTCCACAAAGTTCCTACCGTGTCCTAGGCTATAAGGGTGCCTGAGAAGGGGGCTCTTGTTCAGTCTCCACTAGAGCAGTGCCATCCAACAGAACTTTCTGTGGGAAGTGTTTTGTGTCTGCATCATCCAATTAGGTAGCAATTAGTTGCTCGTGGCTATGAAGCGCTTGAAATGTGGCCAGTGTGACTGAGGAACGAAACTCCTAATTTCATTTTATTTTAATTAATTTTAATTTAATTAGTTCTAGTATATTGGCCTCTAGAACCTGTCATGTGCCTCGCCTCATGCTAACAACACATATACACAAATAAGAATTGCAAAATGCAGTTTAGTTTTACAAATAAAGATGAAGTCTCTCTTTTTTTCCCCTGGCTTTTACAAAATTAAGTCATGAAGAGAAAGGAGTCCAAACCATGACCATTATGGGGCTATAAAGCCCATTGGAAAGGGGGAGCCCTGCCTGCAAACAGTTAATGAACTAGCACAGGAATTGCATCGAGTGAAAGATGCAGAGATAAAAGAACACAGATTGAGCTGTTCAGTGGCATGGAGCGCCTGCCTGGAAAACAATTTAACCTTTGATAGTTCACTCTGGGGAATGGGGAAGAATGGATCTTACTTTGCCAAGAGAAGTGCTTCCTTATAATGGATCCCCATGTCGAAATGGATGAACTAGCTAGCAGCTTTTAACTAGATTGCAGATAAATGGAAATGATTATAGAAAGCCACGCAAATTAGGCAGTGACTATGACATCCTCAACTGACTCCCCACAGACACCTTTGGAAATACATTACCATCAGAGACAGTTCGGCTCATTTATTACCATCTTATTTGTATTCCTCTCCTTCTAGGATATGTCACCCGGGATGCTTATGTAACACAAGCAGGACAAGAGGATCTGGAGAACTTTTGAGCTCCTACTGTTACGGTAACATGGCAGAGGCACTCTGGCGGACTTCCTGCAAGCAATCTGGTGACAGGTAAGCCTAAAGTTTGTCACACCACACAGAGAAGTTCCCATGAGCAGGAGTTGCTGAAACTGAGCAAATTATCCTCCTGCTTGGATGCTCCCTTGCCCTTACGTTCATGCCCCTCTCGGACTGGTGTTTTGCCCAGCTTGTGGCTAATGAACCAGAACCTCACCTTGCACACTGAGGGTTGACAAAGATGAAGGTATTCATGGCAGGCATGACTCCAACAGTAACACTCAGAGATTCAGTAACACTTGGAATCAGCAACATGAAACTGTCCAATTACTGAAGGTAAAAACAGAAGTCAAACACAGCAACGAATTAAGTAGTACAAAAACCTACAATTGTTCCCTACATTAATGTGTAATGTTGAAGCTTCCCTGTGCACATCAAGAGAAGCACTTTGGGGAAATTCTACTCAGGTTTCAGTTCTCAGAAGGCAGGTAAAGTATTTTGTGCTAAACCATCTAAAGGTATTGTAACATAATTAGAGCTGCTCAGAGTTCTAGGGAACAGCCTGTCAATTCTTCCCGGATTTCATTTTTAATTTGCCTCAGGAGCATAGGACCCACTTCAGAGACAATCTTGCACAGGTAGGAATGTAAATATCCCTCCAAGGGCTAAGTGGTGATGCTAAAATAAGTCGCTACAGATATTTGCCAGCTGGTTTGAGCTACACACTTGAGAAAGTCTGTTTTCTGCGGAGATCATTTTTGAATCTTATAATTGCCTAATAATTTTTCCTCATTCCTGAATATGCTCTCAGTTTTGTTATTTCTAAATGTGTATAATTTGGGATCTTATGATTAGGCAATTCCATTCCCAGCTATGGACTGAGTAGGCATATGTGCGTATGAGTGTGTGTGTGTATGCGTGCACGCGTGTTTCCTCACCAAAAGATATGTATAGGATTATTCAAAGAAGCATCATTTGGAAACAGCCCAAATATCTACCAACAGCTGAATGGATAAATACACTGTGATGCATTGTTATGAGGGAATACTATACAGGAATAAAAACAATTATGGCTGCGCACAAGATAGATGTGTATTACAATATCACTAACAAAGTATTGACAAAAGGAACAAATATAAGTAATATGTATTTATGACTATAACATATATAACCAAAAATGGACAATTTTTGGAGCTTTAAGTCAGGATGATAGAAGAGGGCACACACAACAGTTTGGAGTTCTAAGGAGCTGGGGATATTTTCTTTCTTGATTCGGACTTAAATGTATGTGTTTAATGCAGAAAAATTCATTGAACTGGTTCTGTCCTTCACTAAATAAATGATGTAGCATATCACATAGGCTTTGTATGCTCTGGTTATATGAAGCAAATGACACTTGAAATCTCCTATTCTGATCAATATTATAAGGCATTATGTTTGCGGGGCACCTGGGTGGCTCAGTTGGTTAAATGTCTGCCTTCAGCTCAGGTCATGATCCCCGGGTCCTGGGATTGAGTCCCATGTCGGGCTTCCCACTCAGCGGTGAGTCTGCTTATCCCTCTGCCCGTCCACCCACTTGTGCTTACTCCCTCTCCTCCTTCTCTAATAAATAAATAAAATATTTTTTTAAAAAAGGCATTATGTTTGCTTCTATCTTTCTAACTTTTCTTTTGCAATAATTAAATTTATGCAATAATTACTGAATGCCTATTTTATTCTCAGCTCTATGATAACTCAAAGAAGTATATAACATGGTTTCTCCCGAAAAGTTTACATGAACTAAGAAAATAATGGATATGTGATAAACATTAATAAAATCAAGAAAGACTTTACAAGCAGTCCACAGAGGAGTAATAGAAAGAGGCGAAAAAAATACACCTTCCAAGGACAGGTTGCCCAACACTGAGATAAGTATCTTCTCAGCTAGTAAAACACTACCAAGGCAGAAAGATTAAGGTTTTCTATGAACTGAACTCCTTTCGAGGATTCTGCAAAGATATTTTCCATCATTACATGGGTTCAGTTAATAATCCTCCAGTAATCATTTTTTAAAGATTATTTATTTATTTATTTGAAAGAGAGAGAATGAGAGAGAGAGAGCACATGAGAGGGGGGAGGGTCAGAGGGAGAAGCAGACTCCCTGCCCAGCAGGGATCCCGATGCGGGGCTCAATCCTGGGACTCCAGGATCATGACCTGAGCCAGAGGCAGTCGCTTAACCAACTGAGCCACCCAGGCGCCCCTCCAGTAATCATTTTAAAGAAAGTTTCTTGATCCAAACAATGTGCCAAAACAAAAGTAAAATAAAACCAAAAAATGTGTTTTTTGACAATTATAAATGAAGCCAGCATCGACTCTTCATTGCTTAACTGAGCCCTAATGGTGTTTCTCTTATAACCTAGGGTTTAACATCCAGAGTTATTATGCTCTGGTTTCATGTAGGAAAAACCAACTCTTACTATTTAAGAGAAAGAAAAGCAATTTTCCAGGAGAATCTAAATGGTTTAGAAAGGACTTCCCAAGCCATACAAACTGACTTGGAAAATCAACAGCCATAAACACAGCTTCCAGGTCTTACAAAGTAGGAAATATAGCTATAGTCTGTTAGCAGGTGCACCTACCAGGACAATTTTGCTGCCTCTAGACTAAACTGCGAGTAAAACTGGATACTACTGATGCCCCTCCAGGACACCTCTGTGCTCATTGTTGTACACCACCAGTATGACAGCCACTAATGCTTGCTTGGGATTCAAAGTCCTGGATGAGAGCGTCTTATTGGCATCAAATGGCCAAGTTAGCTGCTGGAGTGAAGAGAGAGAAAGAGTGTATCTTGCTCTTCAAGTATTCACACTGGAAGCCCAGCATTGTCTGCCACCAAAACCAAAAACACAAAGTGGGAAAGCATTCCCAACCAGGACAGGTGAATGAATGCCAAATAGAAAAACAAATGCATCTGTTTAACAGTAAAATGATCCTATATTGTAATTGCTTTTCTCATTTGTCTCTGCTACTGGTCTGTGATCAACCTGATAGCAGAAACAGCATCTTATTATTATATCTCCCAGTGCTTACAAGAATGTTTGAGTTTACATGCATAATAGAAGCTCATTGACTGTTTGATGGGTAGATGGATGAATGCAAACAATTAGTGAATCAGCTCAAACCAGAACCTATCCTTGCATAATTTTGTCAAGCTCTCAAAATATTCTTATACTTGAATCTGAACTGAGTCAGTATTTGATTTGACCTTACAAATAATAAAGTAAGAGACTAACATTTCTACAAAAACAGAGGACTTAAACACAAAATTCACGAAGGAAGAGACACAAATAATCAATTCACATATGAAAGACCTGGCTAGTTGTTATTAAAATGGAAAACAAAACAAGTATGAGACACTGTCTGATTCCCTGGAATCTAGAGCAGATCTAGGTATATGTTTATACAATAACAATTCCATTAATGAATATTCAATTTACTGAAGAATGAGTGAAATAATTCCACTCTCAACCATAAAATGGGCAAAGATTGAATAAATTAGCATAGATAATATTTCAAGTTTGTGGGGGGAAGATAAATAGGTGCAAACTTTCTGGAAAATGGTTTGGCAAAATGTGCTAAAAACCTTTAAGAAGATTAACTATTCACTCAACCATTTGTCTAAAAATAACCAAAAGTGTATATAAAGATTTACATACAAGGATATTCATTTCTGGAAGACCATCACTCACCTCAAAGGCCAGAGATAGTTCTAGATTCCATCCCCTCTCAGGCTGCTCCATCCTACAGCAATGGACCCAGCAGTGGGCAAACTTGGCTTGAAATCTGAGAAAACTCTGAAAAGCCACAATTCTTATTACTAGACTTGAACTTGGGTAAAGATCATTCCTTCTCTCTGGGCATTTAATAACTTTCTCCAGCAATGTGTTCTATGAGCCCTTTAAGAGATCATACTAGAACTCAGACTTTGCCTTCAGGTTGTTTAAGTTTAAATCCCAGCTCTGCCATGTGCTATTTGAGTAACGTCTTGAGCAATTAATTTAACTGTCCAGTGTCTTCATTTCCCCATTGGCAATTTGGACATAATTCATGTTAACTACTTCATAGGGTCTTGTTGTAAGGGTAAAAGCTAGGATTATATGGGACATGCTCAGAACATTACATGGGATGTAGTGGATGCCACATAAGTTGTAGCTCTTCTACGGGTTGATTACACAGCCCTGCCTGTTCAATACAATTCCATAGCTTTAAATAACGATCTGAGAAACTAGGGAGTAGAAGAGCTCTGAATAATGTCAGGTATCAAAAAGACTGAATAAGAACGCACCATTATTGGAGGAGTTAGGAACCACGTGTAATACAGGTTGTAGGCAATCTCCAGAAAGAGAAGGGAAAAGAGAACCGTCATGGCATCTAAAACAGAAAGTGAGGGTATTTTCCCAATCTATGTACTCTCTCCTTCCAACAAGTGTATTTTCTATTACTACCGCTCCAACAGTAGGGTTCTAGGAGCTTGACAACCTGGAAACTGGATGAGATCAGGAGGCTTTAGGGATGGCAATAGTGAAGAGGCTTTTGATTCACAAACCCGAGGAAGGTCTGTGAGTTCTGCCTACACTGGTAGCATGTGGTGAAAAAGAAATCTACAGCTCAGAGTAGAAACTATCATCATGTCAAATGATAATGGTCTGCTTTTCTCTCAGTTCAAGGACTGCTTCTCCAAAGATCGAGGTATCACTGAGACTAGTTCACATTTCCCCCGATTTTTCATTCTTCCACTGTTTGTTCTGTAATCTGCAAGCAGTACTGTTCTCGATTCCTGGCTTTTATTAACGTTATCATTTTTTTGAGTTTATTTTGCTCATCGCCCGCCAGAACATCGCTGCTATTCAGTGGCAATTTGAATAGACGTAAAATGATTTTCCGGTGTAGATTTTACCTGATAATATTAAGTCAACCACAAAATTCTTCTCTTAGTTTCAGCCTATGTGGACAGTGTTAGCTATGGCCTCTGGGTAGGAGAAAATAAAACGAAGATTTTGCTTTCCCAAAACTAAGATATCTGGTAATTCTGGAAATATGTTTTATAAGTTATAACATCTTGCTTATTTTTTTAAGTAAGAAGAAAAATGCAGTACCATAGGGGAGAAATTCCCTGCAAGTATAAATCAGTGGTCCCCAGACACCAATATTTTTAGGAACTGAGAAGGAGTTAGCTATATTAGAGTCAAGGCAAACTGGAGAAAAGGATACTGTAAATCATATTCCTTTTTTTTAATAGTCAAAAAATTAGGGTGAATTCTTACATTCAGTCTCACACTCTTCTCTAGTTATTCTCTCAAAAATTTCTTTCAAAGAGGAGCATTTTTCATAGAATTTGTGGGAGGTTAAAGATGGCTCACATACTCCTTTACTCCTCCCACTGAGATGTCCAATCTGAATCCTCTCCCATTGAGTCTGGGCTGGCCTCAGTTACTTGCCTGACTAATGTTAATTCCAGGCCTTCTGAAGTTAGGTTTCTGCTCAGGCCTCTAGGAACACCCCTCCCACCCCTCTTAAACCCCTGAGCTTCCATGTAGGAAGTCTAGCTCTTGGCCACCATGCTGAGAAACTATGGGGAAAAACAGAGCAATGACATGAAACAAGGAGAGAGATGCCTCGGCTCAGCTATTCTAACCTCTCTAGTCAGTTAGTCAGTCAAATTGAGGCCCCAGATGTCATGAAGCAGAGACGAGTCAGCTCCACACATCCTGCCCAAATTTCAGATCTGTAAGAAAAATAAATGCCCATTGCTCTGTTAAAGCACTAAGTTGTAGGGCTATTTGTTATACAGCAGTAGCTACCAGGAGCATAATTAATAAGTGTACAACCAACTTCCTTGGCCAAGAGACGTGAGCACACCTGGGGTAGGTAATACACCCCGGTGCCAATGACCTAAAGGGGAGAAGGTACAGTATTTTGGAAAGCACAGTGTGAAAAGAACATGCCAGCTTATATCAAATACTTGTTTAGAAGGAAATTCTTAATTTGGAGCAGGCTCCAACAGCTTCACATGCAGCTTGTATGGCCTTTTTCATGCTAGATGCAAGCTAAATGCAAATGTCAATGAGCAATGTGGGGTTCATTATTCTACCAGGGGCTGCTGATGGGGTTTACAGAAAAGCTGGTCTCTAAAGTACCGATCTGGGGCACCTGGGTGGCTCAGTCAGTTAGGCATCTGCCTTTGGCTTAGGTCATGATTCCAGAGTCCTGGGATCGAGCCTCAAACTGGGCTCCCTGCTCAGTGGGGAGTCTGCTTCCCCCTCTGCCCCTCCCCCTGCTGGTGCTCCCTCTCCCTCTCTCTATCTCTCTCAAATAAAGAAATAAAAATCTTAAAAAAAATAAAAATAAAGTGCTGGTCAAGGTTTAGTGCCTGCTGTTCTTCAACTACTCATTGAGCTATAGAGTTAGTCTTTTTCTCTTTTAATAATACTTTCTTGATATTTTATTTCATTTTTACAAGAAGCAAGCCTTCTAGACCTCAGTGACTGATAATATATCTTAAAATCTTTAATACTTTTCTATAATCTTTATCACATTGTAAGGAGTTTTGTTTTTTCTTCCTACAGATTTTTTTTTCATTACCATATTGACTTTTGCTTTGAATATATGTATTTTTCAATCTTTTATTCACAGCCCTTGGCTGAGGTAATAAAAATCCCAGCAGCCAGTTGGAAGTGCTTGCCAACAAATGACTTAAACAAATATTTTTCTTATAAAAGTCACTTCTGATTCATTTTATTGGGATTAAGTCAATAATATCTCCTTTTTGCTTATTTAGAAATGAGATATTCAAGAATGTGAAAACATGCTGTTAAGTAAAAAGAAAAAAAGTAGTTTTAGTACTGTCTAGTATGTATCATAGGATGCTAAGTGAAATACAGACACACACACATGTATACACAAACAGAAAAATCTCCCCCACCATTTTTTAAGTAGTTTGAGTAGTGAGTTTAGCTGTAACTTTTAAATTTTCTCTTTCAAAATATATATATTTTTAAATCTCTATAGTTAACTTTTATAATTTGAAGAGAACACTTTTTTCCATGTCGTATGGCATACACAAATTCAAGAGTAGTGTTTGCATAATGACTTACAGCATACAGAGCATTTACACATAATTTCGCTCACTTAATCCTCAAAATAATTCTCTGAGAATAAAATATTAATATCTTTGGACTTCATTTTTCTGGGACTCTCACTTTAGCTCTCTGGCATGAATTTTAGGCTGGCATTTCGTTTTATAAATAAAGGAAGTGGGGTTCAAAAAAGCCTTCCATAAAGTCCCACAGCTTGACATGGCAGACATCTGACTCCCAAAGCCTACTGTGACATTCCCCCGTGCCGACTTCCTAGATACCCCCAGTGTGTTTCTGCATTCTCTGCAGCTGCATTTCCTATTCCCTTTTAGGACACCTCTTGCTGTTTCTCTGAAGCAATCGGTTTGTCCAAATGAGTTTTGCTTAACAGTGTATGCTGGGAACGCATATGCTGGTTCTGGCCACTTAACTGTCCTTCCACCATGACCGGCACTCCCGTTCACACATTCACCCCCGCTGACTCCAGATCTCAGCACATGCCAGGGTACTTAAATTCATGAAATGGAAGACTGGCCTTGCTGGCTAAAGAAGTTGCTCCACCTTCTAGAATTTGAGTTTTATTGCATGTCAGATGAGAATTATGGACATATTTCCCATTATTTTTGTGAAAGCTTTATGGGCACTTTACCAGAAAACTCTAAATAATTGAGTAACACCTTGTTAATTCTATATTAAGGAAGCTATGAAAAAAAAGAACTTTAAGTATATATTATCTGATATTTTATTTAAGAGCAATAAGACATTTAAGTCAACTGGGGAGAAATAGCTACTTCAAATTCATGCTGTTTTGAATAAAACTATATCAATTTAACAAGATTTCATTGCACAAAGAAATGCTCTTATTACATTGTTACATACATTATGGGGAGGTGTATGGAATTACAATGGTGCTGGCCAAATTCTCATCTTTGTGCTGATCAAAGGTTCTGTGACATTTGCTTCCATTATTTGATAGCTTTTGGGGGTGTCTTCCCCACCCCCCAAGGCAGTTCTCCCTTAGTGTTTCTATTTCCCCTACCTGCTGTCTGTCCTATGACCCTTAAACCAGCCAGCCCATGAAGACAAAATGCAGACATCTACCAGGAGTGATAGCAACTGTCTTGGAAAGCGTGCTTCAAAGATTCCTCCCACTGAAGGAGACTCTCTAGCTTGGAAACACTCTGCATTGCTCCTTTGCTCTCCCTTGGTCTTAAATTTGATATATCAAATTGGTCTCTCCAGTGCCTGGCCTTTGACTTCCTCCTAGACACCTTGATACATGTCTCATTTCCTGCTTGTCCTAGGTTGCCACCATAATTTTGGAGGAGGGAGCTGGATGTGTCTGCTCAAGCTTCATGAAACCACACCTAGACCTGGCACTCAGGCTTCTGCCACTGTATCTCACCAGGGGAGCATTAAGATGTCTGTGCTTGAGGTTGGTGCCATGGGGTGAATGCCTGGGCTATTTTATCAAACCCTATAAGTAAGTTCTCCAATGGGAGAAGGGGAAGCATGGCGTGTGACCTCAAGAATTTGACCCCATTTTCCCAACAGATTAGATTTCCAGAGTCTCTGTGACTTACAACACACTTCCTCATTCATCAGATGAATATCACTGTAATGTGGAAAGTGTTGATAATCTGTTTTTAAGGATAAAAAATAAAATTCTGAAGCTTAAGTGGCTTATCTAAAGCCACATGGATATTTAGCATTTAAAGTTAAAATATCTTGGCTTGAAGACTGTTTTTATTGTTCCAACAATGGAACAATGCCATTGTTCCAAGCTTTTGGACTTAGGCCTTCGGGTCTGGACTGGGAATGAGACAAAGCCCAGATGTCAAGATTTCTAAATCCATGGTTTTAGGAGTTCTGCACCAGGAACCAAAGACAGAGATGAGTATGTATATTTTCTATCATATCACATCAGTGCTATCAATTTCATTCATGTAAGAGCCTGTCTGCCTCACCTTCTGATGGAGGTGTGGGCAGTTATAACCACAGCTCAAAGGTAAACTAGAAAACTCTAATGAGCGAAACCCTGGCATATTTACAGCCAATAACCTTTCCCCAGATGAGGACAAGCTGACCAAACATACATATAAACTCTACTTATCCAGATGCATAGGTCATGGAAGTTGGGGCTATTTCCCTCTCTCTCTTTTTTTACCTCTCTCTTTTTATCTTTCTCTCTCTCTCTCGTTACCCTTTGATTCACAGTGGCCTTTGATTTGATTGTTTTGGATTGCAGTGTCTGGTTGTTTATTACTGATGCATCTAAAAGCTGAAATATTTGTTTCATCTTTTACTTTTGCAAATAAAACCTTCAAATTTACTGCAGGGATTTACTTTATTTTATCTTGCCTTTTGTTTCTTTATATTTCCCCTCTATCCTGGCTGGTTAGAATTGGCAGCTGCTTTGCCCATTCCCTGGAGAAAATCTTGCAAAACTAATGATGCTGGTAGGGGTTCCATTCATTGCAGGAAAATGTCAAACAAGGTACTTAGGAAGTGGAATTGGCTAAAGAATGTGGCTGTACATTATTATTTAGAGTGGAGGGGGGAAGGTAGGTCTGTCAATTGCTTGCATTTAAATGTCATTCTTGTCTGTTTCACAGAGTTTTATGTCAGAGTGAATATAACTGAGATTCAGCTAGTATGAGTTAATGGAGCTACTTCTGCTTCTAAATCCCTTTTTTCCCCTTGTTTTCAGAGGTTGTGTGAAAATCTGGGCATGTTGATGAGAAATCAAAGTGATTTTTTGCCTTACACATGCACACCCATGCACACACACACACACACACACACACACACTTTCCATGTGGTCTCTTGTGTCACTAACTGTATGATTTATGTGGGAATCAAATTGTGGGTCCTGACCCAGCAAACCTATACTATAAGTATTCAACCAAAAGGCATGCATTCTTCTACCAGATCATCTTACACAGAATCAGTCTGCCTCCCCTGTCTTCCCATCTTCTTCCTTGTTCTCTTCCTTCTTCTATAAAAAATGTCCAGCTATATACATACCGTCTCTTTTTTATATACGAAGATTATGAGTCCAGTTGGTCTTTGTTATGAACTGAATTGTGTTCCCCCAAAATGCAGATGTTAAAACCCAAGCCCCATTGTGACCACATTTGGAGATAGGGCCTTTATGGAGGTTTAAGGCTAAATGTGGGTTATAAGGCTAGGACCCTAATCCAAAAAGACTAGCATCCTTATAAAAAGAGGAGGAAATACCAGAGATTTTTCACTCAGCACATATTCACAGAAGAAAGGCCATACTTTCCTCTACCCGGTGAGAAGGCAGACATTTACAAGGCAGGAGGAGAGGTCTCACTGGCACCAACCCTGCTGGCACCTTGATCTTGGACTTCCAGCCTCCAGAACTGTGAGAAAATTAATTTATATTTTTTGAAACTCCCAGCCTATGATATTCTGTTACAGCAACTTAAACAGACTAATAGAGTGCTCAATAGAAAGCATGTTCTAAATTGTCTTCTCTCTTCTTGACGATGGATATATTTCATTTAAATTGTGTGTACTCTCTCATCTTGCTCTCCTAGAATTATTTTCAAGTATTTTTATATTTTTAAAATGGAGTCTCCAAACAGTAGACTTATAGAAATTGCAAAAACAGGACACAAACTTCCTGTATACCCTTCACCCAGTTTTCTCTAATGTTCACATCAGATATAACTATAGCAAAATTACTGAAACCAGAAAATTCACATTAATGGGACACAATTAAATAATCCATAGACTTGGTTATCATTTCACCAATTTTTCAACTAATACCTGTTTTACAGCTCTGGGTCCAATTCAGGATTCTGTATTGTATTTGATTGTTATGTATCCATTTTCTCCGATTTGTGACAGTTCCAGTCTTTATTATTTCCAGGTTATTTCATAGTATGATATTTACCTCTCATGTACTTCAGTATTTGAAGAATACTGATGCTGGTCATGTGCATTTTATTTTTACGGTATTTTGAGATTTAGATTTCTCTGCTATTTTCTCAGGATGAGATTAAGGTTCTGCATTTTTGGCAAGAATACCACAGGAAGGATCATGTATCCTTCTCAGTGCTCCCTAACAGGGATGATTATTGGTGATGTTAATTTTGATCAATTTGGTAAGGTAGTATCTGAGAGAGAGAATGAGAGATAGAGAGCACGAGAGGGAAGAGGGTCAGAGGTAGAAGCAGACTCCCTGCTGAGCAGGGAGCCCGATGCGGGACTCGATCCCGGGACTCCAGGATCATGACCTGAGCTGAAGGCAGTCGCTTAACCCACTGAGCTACCCAGGCGCCCAGGTAAGGTAGTATCTGTCAGTATCTCCACCTTATAGTTAGTTATACAATGAAATTGTATAAATTTGATTGATTAAATCATGGACCGTTGACAGTCTAACTCCAGTCCCTCTCTCCTTCCCCGGGGGTCAGGGGTGGGACTCAAACTTCCAACTCCTAATTACATAGTTGGTTCTCCTGACAACCAGCCCCTATCCTTAGGTGCTTCCAAAAGTCACCTCATTATGGCAACAAAAGACAGCTATATTGCTTTCCTCACTTGGGAAATTCCAAGAGTTTTAGGAGCTCTGTGCCAGAAATGGGGAGGAAAAGCAAATATAGATGATATAGATATAGATAGACATAGACATAGACATAGACAAAGATATTATATCACATGAAACATGTAAAACTTTACCTAAGTAAACAAAAAGGTATATTTAAAGAAGGGTCACTCTCTACTTATCCCTTCCACTATCGAGTCACATCCCCCATCTTCTTCCCCGCTCCTGTTAGGTCACCTGTCTCACTAGTTTCTGGGTTGTACTTTCTCCATTTCTTTTGTGGAGATGAGCAGATGTGTGCATATTGTCTCATATCTCTTTCTTTCTTATGTAAAGAATAGTATACTCTAGATAATCTTTTGTAATTAATTTGCATGTATTTTGATAAGAAAACAGGATATATCCCCAGTCATACAACTGAAACATAGCTTATAAAACTGGAGACTAACAACCCAGACTTTGGGGTCAAATTTGAACCCAACTTCAATCAAGTACTAATTGTGTGGTCTTGAGAAAACTAACATTATCTAAATCATAGTTTCTTTGTCTACAAAACAAAGATAACATTAGTATCTGTATTATAAATCTGCCTAAGAATTAAATATGCATTACATCTGAAGCTCTTAACATAGTGCTTGACATTTGGTGAAGTGCTCAAGAAATGTGAGAAGTATTAATAATATTAAGTGTATTAATACTGTAACTATGACTTTGTAATTAGCTAATTACCTACGGCTAGCAATTTTTTTCTGTCATAATTTCTTTCTTTAAATAAAGACTATCAGTAACTGCAAACAAAATTTTTCCTAGGGAATTATATAAAAGGCAGAATTCATCTCACCATGAATTTGGAAGAAAGCCCTCAACTCTGCCATTCCAAAATTACAGTTCAATGCATATGTTTTTAAAAGTTCAAATATTCAGTTTATACTAATCTTAATTTATTTCACTTTCTACAAGAGTCAGAAAGCCTCTCTCCGCATTGACTTCATATGCTATTTGTGACAGTTTAGTTTATAAAAGACAAGATCTTTATAGCTAATCTAATTGTTTGTACTAGAAAAGGCAATGGTGAAATGTAGTGTGTTCATCAGCTGCAGGTAGGCTGTTGGAGTAATTTTAGTAAGTTATCATATTTAAATACAAATTTAAAGTGGGTGGGTCTTATGCAAACTAATCAGAATTGGTTTACTGCACCCTGTTCTGGCAAAAATTTAATTCATGATCATTTATTAAGTGCCTGATATAGGTCATGTGGATGTTAGGCACTGAAAGTAAAACAACAAAAAAGAGATATATCCTTCAAAACTCTCGCATAGCCAGCTCCTGCCAGTTATTTGAGCTGGTAGAAAACTGTGAAAATTGGACCTTACATCTTGGATCGTCTTGGATCCAGGAAGAATCTGTCTGGAACATTCAGAACTAGTTAGGGCCATTTCTATTGAATTTTACTCATTATAATCAATTAGAATAATCTTTTCAACCCTCCTGCATTCTACAAATATATATTGCATATATATTAGAGGCCAGGCACTGTTGTAGATGCAGGATCTACCACAGTAAAGCTCATACTCTCAGAGTGCTCACATTCTAGAGTAACAAAGCAATTAGTTCATCCATCCATCCATCCATCCAAATCATTCAGGTGATAATAAGTACTAGGGGCAAAATTGATGAAGCATATGGAGAACAGATGAATTGCATATTTTGTTGAGATTAGTCTAAAAAGTCCTCTCTGATAACAGAATATCTGAGCAATGATTTAAGAAATTGAGGGTGTGTGGTATGTATTAATCTGGACAAAGTGAGCTCCCTGGAGCAAATTCAGACTTCCACAGTTGGAAGTTCGCCTGACATATTTCAGAATCAGCAAGAAAGTCATAGGGAGAAAGAAAGTAAATGAGAGTATAAAAAGAAATAAGGTCAGTATGGAAGTGAGTTTCCTATCTGTGAAGCTATGGGAAGATTTTTAGCACCATTTAGCAGGATCCCTGAGAATAGGCTCCACAGGGAGGTGGGTGAAAGGGAAATCAATTGGAGAAGATGAATGGTGGGTTCCTGGACAAGAGTGGGAACAGTGGATGGGGTGCCTGGGTGGCTCAGTCTGTTAAGGGTCGGCTTTTGATTTTGGCTCAGGTTATGATCTTGTGGTTGTGGGATCAAGCCCCGCATCTGGCTCCGTGCTCAGCAGGGGTCTGCTCGAGGTTCTCTCTCTCTCCCTCGTCCTCTCTCTCTCCCTCTGCCCCTCCCCGCACTCAGGCTCTTGCTCTCTCACTCTCTCAAATAAATAAATAAATCTTAAAAAAAAAAAAAAAGAGTGGGAACAGTGGAGTGTTGATGCTCTGGTTTTCTTAAAGTATTGTGAATGTAGAACCTATAAAAAGTCACGTGGATGTGCAAAAAGAAAGAGAAGCTAAGAATGAATATAAAGTTTGGATGTGAGCTTCCATAAAAATCAAGGCTGAATTATTTATTATCTATTCTGGGTCCCAATACAGAAAGCATTCTCTCATGCCTTGTTGGGGAATCTGTATCCCACATCCAGAGAGAAAAGGGAAATGACCTGAAATTAACAGAGAGAGATATACAATGTTTCAAATTGACAGCTCTCATCCCCTGCAGTGCTTTGCTTATTACCTTACCTAGAAAGACTGAGCATTTTGGTCTTGCTTGCATAGAATAGAGGCCCCCAGAGCTGCAGGGACATTTTTTGTTTGTGGTGAATAGGGGAAAAGCCAAGGGTGGTTCATTTCTATGAAGACCAGTTCAAACCTGAGTCAGTGTTGTTCAAATCCTTAGACTGTAATCTGATCCAGTTACTGTGTCCTCTTCAGGGCCAGAAATAGACTCGACTCTATAACCACTTCAGAAATTCTACTCTATTGGACTAAATAGCTTGGAATTTATTTGCAGCTAAGGAACACCATGCTTGAAATTATAGGGTGTTTCTCAAAAAATGAGCTAGGGTCCACTGTCTGTGAAGTTAGAGCATTTTCTTTAGTGATAGAGTAGGATAGGAGATTTTGCTACACCAGTGCTCTTCTTACAATTTAGAAAAATCAGATGTTTCTTTGCCCGTGGTGGAGAAATATATATAATATTCTATCTTATTTCTAGATATGAAGTTTTCCTGTATTCTTTCAATTTTTGAAGGTCATAGGGTGGATTTATTTATTGTTGGGAATTGTCTTTTTTTTTTTTTTTTTTTTAGTCTGAAACATGTTTTTCTTTTCCCTCCACAGTGTGTCAGTTTGCCTACATCTATCCAGGTTCTTAGAAAAATAATAAGACTGACTTGAGGAAGTGAATTTACGTTGGCTTGCCCCTACTGCACTGCCATATGCATTTTAAATGACCCAAAGGAATTATCTGTATTAATAAAAATGAATTATTAATTTTGTCTTATAATTTAATAGTTGAGGGCCAATTTCTTAAGTTTATTTTTAGAAAGAGGTTCCATTTAGAACTATAGTGGGCACATCTAGGTGTATTAATCTTTGTTTCAAACCCTGCTTTTGGAGAAGGCAACTCTAGTTACAAATCTTGCCACAGAACCAAAGGAGGAAGAAGTCCATGCTTGCAATGTGACACTTGGGCTGTGTTACAGAGGCAAAATGATACCCTAAACTTTACTCCTGGGGGTTCTGGCAATGCATGCAGCTGGTATAAACCCAATGAGCCTGTCGGGTCTAATGGGAATGACTGCGTTTATGTACACATGGGCTCCATTTGTTCATTAAAAACTGCAGGTGAGCAGTGCTTCCACGAGGATTTAAGGCTGGGTTCATAAAGAACCATGTCTACTCCTATTTCCCAGGCATGATTAAGCTAACTCAACACAGTTAATCCAGTGATGTTCCAGGCAGAGTATGGAAAGGGGGCTGGAATCAGAGTGTGGAACTAGATATTAAATGGTGTTGTTACAGGATTGCAGGCTTCTTGCCTCATGGAATCAATGAATGAATGTCGTGGACAAAGGAGAGTGAGCAAAGCGATAGAGTTTTATTAAGCAAGGATACAGAAAATGCTCTCAGGAGTGAGGGGGTCCCAAATGGATTGCCACTGAGGGTTTTGGTGGCATTTACTGAGAACTGACTGGGAAATTTGTAGTCTTGAGTTTCTTGTGCCATCTTGGTCTGAGCATGGACTATTGATAACACCCTCAAATGACTTAATTCTTTGAGGTTCGGCCATTTTCTATGATTACACTGTAGCCATCAAAGAAAATACTCCCTAACATTCAGGGCCAGGGGATCTGTTTCCTTATCTCTTGTTCACTCTGGGTTAGCGCTTCTGCCTGCCAGGAATCGTTTCACAGCCCAGCCATGGGGCCCCTACTTCTCCCTGTCTATGCCCTAACCGTTTCCTTACTCAGTGCGATGCGTGGCAGGGCACATCAGCTTTCTGAACCTCAGTTTCCTTATCTGAAAAAGGGGGGGGGCAGTTAGAGTAGGTAAGTTTTAAAGGCACTTCTAAATTTGAACTGGAAAAGTTTTTTAAATGTTACCATCCTTTAGGAGGCTACCAGTATTTTAAATGACGTTTGATAATTAAAAAAAAAAAAAGAATGGATATTCATGGACCAATGATAATGTGCATGTCTGTGGCCACTTTCTTCCTTCACTGTCAATTAAGGAAGGTCATGGAATGTGTTCAGGATCAATATCAGCCCTTTCGCTCCCAGCCACTTCTGACCTATGATACGGCTAGGGGTTGCCAGGGATCCCGTCCTCCTGCTCTTACACCAGGAGGAGACATTACCTGTATCCATTTATATTTGACTCAGGAGCAAATTCCTTTTAACTCTGGGCCCTAATCATTTAAAACACACTTTGAATCCAAAATGTTTCAGGATTAAACCAAAGTGGGTAGTTAGAATTTTTCTGTGAATCTCCCTTCTGAGACAAAGAAAAGAATGAAAGCATGCTTACTTCAAATCACATCACTTAAAAACACAAATCCTAGATGTGGGAAACCCTTTTGATCTTAAGAGATTTCTTTTGTAATTCTATTCCTGGCTTGAAATGATCTCACAATCATTAGAGAACTTCCCTCCCAAGTCCTAATTATAACCAGGGGCTCATCTATTGATGTTAGGAAAGCCAAAAAGGTAGCTGACTACCAGTTACTTAGCACTTGACCAACATTGTTAGTTTCTTCCATCCTTACAGTATCCTAATTTAACAGGATTGATCATTCTACTTTTAATATGAAGAAACAGAGGAACAGAGATTTGAAGTAACATGAGCTGGGTTACAGAGATGGCCAGTAGCTCCACCAGTTCTACAAAGTGTTGATGTTTTTTACTACTGCGTCAAAAAAAAAAAAAAAATTAGGAATGTGCTTAGTGTTTTGTTTGTTTGTTTCGGTTCCTGAAACTTGATTGCTTTGATTCCAGGATATGTGTTTTTAAATAGGATTTCAGAGAGGGGTGTAAATAAAAGTCATCATGTTCAAAGCATTAGAAATAAATGGTCCCAAACAGAAAAACCTCAAGGTCATCAGAACTTGGTAACTAATATTTTTAGGCCCTCAAGTCAAACAGCTGTGGGTAATTCAGCCCCCTCACTGATGAGTATGTAATCTTGGGTGAGTTACTTTTACTCTCTAAATTCCCAAGAGGCTTGAATACTGGGCAAGTTTGCAGTTCAGCAGCCCAGAAAACTGAGATCCAGTTCTAGGAATTAGAGTGTAAGATGAGAATTTGGTCTGAAATCCATACTGGAAGATCTGATATTTAAACAAAAAGAGGAAAGAGGAGATTAGAACTAAAGTTGGCCTGACCCTGAATGGAGTCACCTCAGATTTTCCTTAGGGCTCCCCTAAAACCATCCCTAACCTGTGGCACGATTGAATCAAGAACTCACAGTCAGTGACCACTGGCGTTAGAATTCATGGCTCCAACCTTGAGGACAGAGAAGGAGTTAGAGATCAAGTCTTACCACAACATAGAGGAAAATGATGGGGCTGGTTTTTGAGGGTTGATCCTGCAATGCTTCCTTCTATGGTTTGCTTGTCTGTTTGCTAATACTTTTCTTTCCTTGCTAGAAAATTGGGGCAGGTAATTTCAGGGGCTATTTCTCCCTTTGAAAGCAAATAATCACCAAAGACGGGCACTGTTTCACAAATTCTTTCTCATAAGCGTTCATCGTACTGAGAACTACCAAGCAGTTTGCTATTCATCTTTTACTTCCTTGAAATCAGTTTTCATATGCCCATAATCAGATTAGGGAAGGTCTAGGTCAATCACAAATATTAATCAAGGGCCCTGCCCATGAACATCTATCAGTTTTTCCTTTAACTAAGAGCTTCAAGGGGCACCTGGGTGGCTCAATCAGTTAAGTGCCTGACTCTTGGCTTCAGCTCAGGTAATGATCTCAGAGTCCTGGGATTGAGCCCGGTTTTGGGCTCCCCGCTCATCAGGGAGTCTGCATGTCTCCCTCTCTCTCTGCCCCTCCCCCTGCACACATTCTCCCTCTCTCTCAAATAAATAAATAAATCTCAAAGAAAGAAAGGAAAACCTTCGACATACTGAGAATTCCATGAAAACAAACATATACGTTAGACCAGCACCACCAGAAAAGGCCAAATTCTCTTGTTAGGAAATTCAAAATATTTATATATATCATTAACCAGCAAGTAACAACTGCAGTTTAATAAATACACCTGCATCCAAATGAACAAGTGATCATGAAAAGCAAACACACCCTCAAAGAGTGAACTCGCTTACAACTCAAGACAACTAACTTGCTTACCAACCTCAAGGCAGAAACAGATTTGTTTTCTCTTTTTCTGACTTTTTCTCTAACTTGAGTAAAACCTGATGATCCAATGTGATGTGTCCAAGGCATGCCACAGCAAGAAACACAAGCTCACCCCTCTGTTTCTGCTCTTCTCTGGAGTTCTGGAGTTACCCACTAACATTTAGCAGGACACAGAAGTGACATGCCAGCCACCTTGTGGTATGGAGGGACATTCGGGGACTTGCTCAACATGACAATCAAAATGCTTGGAAATAACGTGATTTGGACCGCTCCATTGAGTTTATTGGGAACACAGACCAACTGGACGTGATAGCAACTTGGATTCACATAATAGGAGTTATAGAGTAATTAGATTCTTCCACATCACATGTAAGTATAATGTGTTAATAAAAAAGTAATCGCACCTCCATTGTTTCTACAGGTTCAGCTTAATTACATGGCAGTTAGAACCCTCTCTCTCTCCTTATTCATACTCAGCAAGGTCTGCCTTTACCATCTGCTGATATTTAATTAATATACACTATACACCCTGCTCTGTTATTAAATGTAATCTCACAGCTTCCTCTGTACTCTATATTCAGGGCAACATGAATGGAAGATGTAATGAAAGAAAGCAGAATCTATTCCCCTTATTAAAATATTATATACATATTTATCCACATGCTACTTTATTTAATCCAACTTAGGAAAGATATTTTTCACCTCTTAAGTACGTATGGAATGACTCTTGGAAGCTTTAGGAGTTCATACTTTACTAAGAGCCAAGAGAGAAATTTCTTGGTTAGCAGAATTAACTGATTTGAAAATAGCCTTCTGTTGACCCTATTTCAAAAGCCTGGAAATTTGAAGAATTGACAGATGATTAGAATGAACACAGTGTGTGTTTCTTCTTATCTAACATTTCCAGTAAATGTTTCATACTGAAATGGTCCAATGTGCAGACCTCAGAGGTGAAAGAGAATGATGACAATTTAGAGAACATAGTTGCCCTTGTTACAGAAATTCAGAGGGTATCAACGTTTCCAGGTAAATTCATATGACTTGGCATTATAAACCAAAGAATATCAAACCTGTAAGTTTCTAAATTTTGTAAGTAAGGGGACAGACCCACCAATGGCATGCCAAAGATTCCTTAGGTGGGATGGCAAGAAAACGAAATCCCAAACCAATGATATGGGGGTGCAGTTGGGATGGTCTGCCCTCTGCCCCAGATGCAGGCAACAAGGGGGTAGTGTACTATCTTAATGAGAAATTAACAACAATTATAAAACCAATGAAAAGTCAGCCTACTTTTTATTGTCACCATGCAGCAGCGGTTTCTATGAAAATCCTTCCCTGCCACAGGACAGGCTGCTCTTCCCAAGTTTCTCTCTCGCCCCATGGATGGGCTGCTGTCCAGAGCTGTTGACTCAGCAGTCCAAGCACATTTCATGACCCCATGCCATCGAATCGCAACTCACTTTCCTGGAAAAAAAAATATAATATATCAAATGGGGTGGATTTATAGAGGTAAAAAAATCCATGTTATGTATATCTGAGCTCCTCCAAATAATGCAGATACCAGATTCCACTTTGAAAAGTCTGATATGATACCATTTTCTCTGAAAATATAGCTCTCAAAGAACCTCCATATGTACCGAGTTAATAAGAGGTAGGAGAGGGGAGGGTCTCAGGAGTCCCCTGCTCTGAACATTCATCCTTGAATATTATTTCTCAGAATGAAATTATAGAATGGCATTGCTGAATGAACCTAGAGGTACTTAAGCATTACTCCATTATTTTAAAGTGAGATAAAGAAATCATAAGTGATAAGTCTTTTTCTTGTTTATGGCTTTCTTCTTCATAGGAAAGTAAACTTGACATTGACAGCAATGATCTGTACACAGAGTCATTGGAAGGACTGTTTTTATTCCATTCTCAAATCAAATTCAACTTGCCCAAAGATGAACAGCTGATAAGCTGTGGATTTGGGACTGGGCTCAGGTGTCACAACCTCAGTACTCTCTCCATGACAGAATGCTAGACTATCCCATACCTGAGTATGATACTCCATTCTCTCCAGAATACCCCAAACATCTGTTCTCGACCCACTTCCACTTACTGAAATGACTTCAAATATAGATTATACATATACAATCCTTAATACATGCCAGGCACTTTGCTACCTGGGGGACAGGGGTAGTAGTGAACAGATTTTTTAATGGAGCAGGGAAGAGAGACACTAAACCCAAAATTACGTTCAGATACAGCGAGTGTTGAGATAGGGGTGTGGAGTGAGCCCATAGATCTAATCAGCTCTTGAGTCGAGAAATGTCTCCCCTAGGGAAGATATTTAAGATGAGATCTAAAGGGGGGGGGGGGCGCCTGGGTGGCTCAGTCGTTAAGCGTCTGCCTTCAGCTCAGGTCATGATTCCAGGGTCCTGGGATCAAGCCCTGCATCGGGCTCCCTGCTCCTCGGGAGGCCTGCTTCTCCCTCTACCTCGGCCCCTGCTTGTGCTCCCTCTCTCGCTGTGTCTCTCTCTGTCAAATAAATAAAAAAAAAGATGAGACCTAAAGGATCAGCAGAATTTAATCAAAATAAGTCAGAGCAGTAGAACTACTTGTGCGAATTCTGTAGAGCTAAACATTGTGATGCGCTCAGAGAATTAGAGGAAGAATCGTTGGAAACCATTGCTGGAGCCCAGTTGGGAGAGGATAGCTGCCTGGGTGGCTTTGGTGGAGCAAGGAGCAGCAACAGTAAGAAGTGAGCACTGTTAGCAGGTGGGCGACCACCCCCCCGTGAGGAACCAAGGATGGGTCCTCACAGCCTAGGTCAACATGTCCTAGTGCTCCTATTCTCTATGATGCATGCAGCCTACCCTATAGTACCTGATATTAACATTCATGGTTGTCACGTCGAGCTCACAGAGGAGGCCCTATATTCTCCTTTATGCCTCTAGTACTTTGCTCCGTGTTTTCATGTAAAGTAATTCTAATGCATATTAAATTGAAGGTATTTGATCCTAACTCCTGTTCTACCAGATGGCACAGAAAAAGTTAATTGGGATTATTAGTGTAAGATCACATGGCAAAACAGCAAAATCCCATATTTTTGCTTCTGAGATTCTCTTTCCAAAGTTCAAACAGGATCTATCTTTCTAGTTCAGTGAGGGCTAAAGGTTCAACTTTATTCTCTCAGGGATGACCTTTCAAGAGCTTCTCTCACCCCTCTATCTCCAGCAAAATCAAAATTCCCCCTAGCATGAGTAATTTAAAAGATCCGAATGCTTGAAGTCTTGGTTGCCTTTGCAGGAACGGTAAAGGAAAGATGTTCTCCTTGTTATTGTGGCTGAAGTGACTGGTCAGTCATTATTGACAAAAAAAGTGCCAGCAAACCTATCCTGGGGACCAGGCCTCCCTCTCTGCTGTTAATACCCCATAGGAAATGCTCAGTGAAGTTGCTGTCCCGTGAAGCCAGTCCATTCCCAGAAGTCATGCAAATGCATCATTCAAGACATCACCATCATTTCAGGGTTGCTTTTACCTTTTATACAGTTATTTATTAGGGGGGAAGAAGGTGGAGAGAGATCTAAGGGGAGAAAGACACCCAGTGAAAACATTGAAGTGATAGTAGATAACAGCCCCAGATGGGTGCTCTTCTGTGTTTGATTTTATAAATTGAAATGGAACACATCCCCTCTTCCACCTATGGGAAGCCATCAGCAATTTCATCTGCTGACACCACAGGGCCCATGTGCAGAGCAGAGAGGACCAGGTCCTGCTGTGGTCCAGCCACATGATGGTCCCCCTGCGACAAGTCGATGGTGTTTCAGGCTGGACGTAGTTATGGCCTTGCCATACTTCTTTCTACCTGCACATGTCTGACCTCTGAAAAGCATGTCCTGTTAACTTCTAAAGCTTACATTTTCTCTTCTTTCTCACTTCCTTTTACAGTACCATTCAAACATTTTAAACATAATCTAGAGTTGGAAATACATTTCACATTGTAATCCTGTAACTATGCACCATTAATTTTTGTGCATTTAAGTATACAGTTGAACCTTGAGTACTGCAGGGTGAGGGAAGAGGGGGAAGAGACGCTGACCCCTGCACAGTCCAAAATCCATGTACAACTTTTGGCTTCCCAAAAACTAAACTACAAAATAGCCTCCTAAACGAAATACTCAATTATCACATAGTTTACATGTTATATGTATTATAGGCTGCATTTTTACAATCAGGTAAGCTAGAGAAAAGAAAATGTCATCAAGAACGTCATAAGGAAGAGAAAACATATTTACAGTACTGTAGTGCAAAAATTCCACTGTCAAGGTGATGTGCGGACAGTCCACAAATCTGTCTCTTACTTCAACAGTGTTGGACAGAACAGACCAAGGGATGCCCCTTCTTCCAGCCTCTGACCACCCTCCAACTTTTTTTCCATTCAACTTTTGAAACGTCCTCTCAGCCATCCTCTGTCCCTCAGACCAGCTGACACCACTATTTTGAGCTTAACTCTGTATGGCCCATCAACTCTGAGCTCCAACATTCATCAAAATTACTCCACCAATACGGGGGCTACCGTCAACTGCCTGATCAACATGCATGTGGACTGAATATTTGTGTCCTCCTCAAATCCATATGTTGAAGCTTCAATCTCCAATGTGATGGCATTCATAGAGGGGGCCTTTAAGAAGTAATTGGGTTTAGATGAAGTACTGAAGGTGGAGAACTTGTGATGGGATTAGTGCCCTAATAAGGAGATGAAGGAACCAGAGTTCACTCTCTTCATCATGTGAGGACATGAAGACACAGCAAGAAGCTGCTGTCTACAAGCCAAGAAGTGGGTTCTCATCAGACACCAAATCTGCCGGCACCTTGATCTTGGACTTCCCAGCCTCCAGGACAGTGAGAAATAAATGTGTGTTGTTTAAGCTACCCAGTCTATGGTTTGTTTGTTTTTATAATAGCCTGAAGTTAGTATGACAATTAGCGTTTTTAATCTAATGTGTAGCTGAAGAAGAGGAGGAAACTTCATCAGCCATAGATAACTTTCACATGTTTCTCTCTATATATTCCCTGCACTCAATCTCTACAACAGGACATAAGTTAATCAAAGCCACCAGATGTAAGCAAGACCACCTGACCTCTGCTCAGACATAAGCAGGAGCAGGTAAAACGGGCAAGATTATGTCTGAGATCTCTCTGTCATGTACCATCAACAAAATAATTGTGGGTTTGAGCAAATATTTGGGTCAAGGTTATTGTCTGGAGAATTTATTAATTGCACTAGTTAATGGGTAATTATCAGATCACACCCAGATGCTCTCTCCTTCCTTTTTCCCCCCACTGGTACACATAATACAGCAACAAATTTCCATTTACTATACTAATGGATTTGCCTTATCTTGTGTTTCACTGGGAATTTGTTTCACCAAGACCTCACTGATATGAACAGTTGTTTAAATTGAAAAATCATAATGCCTTCCCCAACAACCTTGATACAAGTCTTATCTGTGCGTGAAAGTGACAAAAACATCTTTTTGTTGAGACAGTGTTGGAATGAGCTAAGCTACATAGAGATGTTATTTTCTATCTAGGATTGGAAATAAAGAAAAGTCCTAGTCCTTTCTTAGGGTTCACCTGGTTGTCGACACAAACTTGTGTACGTGTGACTCCGTCACTTCCCTCTGGAACTGTCTCAGGAGCCTGAAGAGGGAGGACACTGGACTTAATATGTACAGAAAGGTGTGGGTTTGACATTCAGGTTTAGGAAGGGAGGAGATGATGGACTCTGGAGAATTTTTATGCAGGCTTCATAAGTATTAATGATATATTGGATAAACTAAACATTTTTGTAAGGACATCTTTAATGTATTTTATTAATGGAATGTTTTGTAATGGCCATAGTTAAGCATCAAGATAATGAAAGAATACATTCAGAAGCTCAAATAAGCAGAACTTTTAAGTATTGGATTTCTTATGAGAAATAAATATAGCACTCTAGGCCGAAATACTTCACATAGAAGAATATTTGTTCCTAAGCATGAGATGATTCCTTGAGCTTAAGGAAATGCCTGATTATATCGTAATATGTTGCATTTATCCTCATTTATCATTATAATTTTCTTTATTATATGTAATAGTAGAAATGATAAGGACCCATAGTGTAGAGAGGAGGAAAATGATTGTGCATGTGTCGATATGTGCATGTATGTGAGTGTGTGTGTGAGAGCAGTTGAAAGAGAGGGAATAATGTTATGGTTAGCTATTAAGAGTATAAATGGCCAGATTACTAGACCTTAGGATGTCTACAGTTGGATGAGAAATGCTCCTCAGAGAATTACAGCTGGTTCACAGAAATGACACTTGCTGATATATGCACCAGGAACACACCATTTCCAGATAAATCATTTCACAGAAGCCTATTCCCTAGGTGGGCTAGTAAGAGTAGATTATTAGGATGAAAAAAAAAAAAAAAGAACCAGGGAAAGATCACATGATATATTTTAGGGTCTTACCCGGTTTCTCAGCCTCACAAAGATAAAAAATAAAAATAAAAAAAATAAAAAATGCTTGATCTCTCCAACTGAGGAATGCATAGGACCAAATACAGATAGTTTTCCTCATTGACATGCAGAGTCCCTGAGCTGGCAGTAACAAATTCATTATTATGAGATACTTTGAGATGTCTTCAATCAGTTAAAAAAAAAAGTATAGATACACGCATGCAATACGCACAGACACGTGCACACACACACTTATGTATACTATTGTTTTGTACTTCTTTTCAGCAGCCAAATCATCCCCAAGAGGGTTGGCTCACTTGTTTATGTCTATGTACATGAATGAAATTTATTTGTGTATAAGAGAATATAGTTGTTGACCTTTACATGATATAAGGAAACACCATGAATCTTAGTTCCTAATACTCACTTCTCAGCTAGTCCTCAGCCCGCAAGGCATTGGTAAAACACTAGCTGTAAGAAAATGAAATTGTAAGAAGTCAAGCAAAGGAATAAGAGTAGCAAAAGACATCCGGTGCCTATAGGCAAAACAAAGGAATTCCACACGTGGCCCCTCATGGTGGCAGAATTAAACACTTTTACAGCTTCAGAGCCTTGTCTTTACTAAATTCCCTTCCAAATTTTGCCTACTGGGATTCAATTCATAGCCTGTCAGCATAACATTGTCTTTCAGTTATCATGAGAAATGTTTAAGCTCCTTTGAGGGGATCAGTATTAAAGTGAAACATCTTGACTCAGGCCTAGAGGTTGAGGGCAAGTAAATTCCACACATCTCCACAGGGCTCAGGACTGAAGTAGATGCAGATATGATGCCCTCAGCTCTGGAGAATCTCACAGTCCTTACCACAGGGGCAAAAAATTTGGAAGTTAAACAGTGTTAGAACAACCACACTAATCAAACACATCCTATTGGTTTTGCTTGCGTTATCTTCAGTTCATGTAATAATCTTCACAGGTAAATATCCTATTTTGCAAATGACTACACTTAGGTTTAGAGTAATTTCTTTTCTCAGGGTCACCCAGTTTTTGAATAACAGAGTCACAGTCAAGATTTGGTCACAGGTCTAATCAATTCTAAATTATGCCAATCCTTCACAAAGCTCCTCAAGGGTCCAGGCTGGGAGGGGAGCTGTTTTCATCCAAAATCATCTGGCAATCACTCACTCTCATCATAATACACAGTGCTTTCTTAGTATAAGATAGTCTGCTGGGTACTATGAGTCCACTTATGCTGACATACCAACATATGAGAGAAAGAAACAGACACAGCACAAGAAAATTGTGGTGAATGTATAGTAGATACACACACACCAGGAGGAAAAAAGTCAGTGGAAGAATAGGAAATAAATAGATTAACTCTGCTTTGGATGATTAAGAACACTCATGACAAAGATTTAATTTAGTGATGCCTTGAAAGAAAACTACACAGATACGAGGAATGAGTACATTTTACCTAAATCAGAAGAGAGAAGATAAGCTGTGAGCAAAAGTGAATGGCAAAATTTGGAAGTTTCATGATTTAGCTGGATTAAGGGGCACATAAGTTTAAAGTAGACTTCAAAACCCGAGTTAGGGACATAGGCCTCAAATGTAAATGGACTAAATTCTCCAATCAAAGGTAAAAAAAAGGTAACCTACTAAAGGGCAAAAATATTTGCAAATCATATATCTGATAAGGGTCTAATATCCAAAATATATAAAGAACTCATACAATTAAATAGTAAAACACCACAAGCAATCCAAATAAAAAATAAGCAAAAGATCTGAATAGAAAGTTTTCCAAAGAAGATATACAGATGGCCAACAGATATATGCAAAGTTGCTCAACATCACTAATCATTAAGGAAACGCAAATCAAAACCATAATGAGATATCACCTTATACCTGTTAGAATGGCTATTATCAGAAAGATAAGAAATTAAAAGTGTTGACAAGGATGTGGAGAAAAAGGAACCCTTGTACCCTATTGGTGGGAACGTGAATTGGTGAAGCCAATTATGGAAAACAGTATGGACATTACTCAAAAAATTATAAACAGAACTATCATATGCTCCAGCAACAATTCCACTTTTGTATATTTACCCAAAGAAAATGAAGATACTAACTCAAAAAAGATTAATGCATCCCCATGTTTATTGCAGCATCATTTACAATACCCAGGATATGGAAACAATCTAAGTGTACATTGATGGATGAATGGATAAAGAAATTGTGATATCTATCTATCTATCTATCTGTAGATAGACTGATAAAATGGAGTAATTTTCAGCCATAAAAAAAGAAGAAATCTTGCCACTTGTGACAACATAGATGGACCTCAAGGGTATTATGCTAAGTGAAATAAATCAAAGAAAGACAAATAGAGTATGCTTCCACTTATTGTGGAATCCAAAACAAACAAACAAACAAAAAACAAGCTCATAGAGAAAACAGATTAGTGGTTATCAGAGATTGGGGGTGGGAGGGAGAAATGAATGAAGGGGCTATAAGTTTATTTTTAAAAAACCCTCAAGTTGGGAAATTTATATTTTATTCTGCATACAAAGAGAGTATTTGAATTTTTCTAAAAAGGAAAGTGGTGTGGTTGTTTGACAGATTATGAACATATTCTGGCGCCAGTATGCAGAAGGTAGAATTTAAAAGTCTTTAGGTTCTGGGGAGAGTGAAAAGAAGTAAGAATAAAAATATCTGGAAACAATATTTCTGTCTAAAAACAGATTTGAAAAGAGTAGTTGAGTGTCTTGCCAATATGCATGGCCCTAAGTACCAATATGTAATGACCCAATTCAATTAGAGTCTCCATGTCTGGGAACTCGTTCCTTGCGCTAAAAAGATGATGATTGTTTTCAGAGGACTAGTTTGAATGGATCTCCTCCAGAGAGTGAGCAATAAACATGGCTTCCACGAACTGTGCTTTGGATAAGGATCAAGGGGAGTGAACTTCCTGACAAGTGTCTCAGGAGCAGTAAAGGGTGGAGCCTTATCTCTTTTTTTTTCTTTTCTCCCCTTGCCTTTTTTTTTATTTTTCTTTAAATTTTTTATTGTTATGTTAATCACCATATATTACATCATTAGTTTTTGATGTAGTGTTCCATGATTCGTTGTTTGTGCATAACACCCAGTGCTCTATGCAGAACGTGCCCTCTTTAATACCCATCACCAGGCTAACCCATCCCCCCACCCCCCTCCCGTCTAGAACCCTCAGTTTGTTTTTCAGAGTCCATCATCTCTCATGGTTCGTCTCCCCCTCCAGTTTCCCCCCCTTCATTCTTCCTCTCCTGTGCGAATTGTGCAAGACTGTTGAATCACAGATCTGTACCTCTGAAACAAATAATGCAATATATGTTAAGGAAAAAAAAAAAAGGAGCCTTATCTCTTAACTACTTGCTCAGGTAAGCTTTGGCTGACATCCTCTAATAAAAGTTGAGAATCTGGAAAAAACACATCTGTGCTTTGAAACCCACTCATTTTCTCTGCTCATAGGCCTCCTAAATATACATGGCAGAAAGACCAAAATTCTCTCTAAAAAGTAGCTTCCATGTCAAGCACTGAATGGCATACTAGCCTCCAGATCTTAAACTACAATCATATAGATCTGAAGAGATTTAAAGCAGACAAACCCAAACTCTATACATCCTCATGATCATTTTTTTTTCGATAAGACTCCCAAGGACTCAAATGTGGATTTACTGCAAAGCTAATGAAGTTCAAGTCTCAATGCTCCTGATTTGCAGGACCCTTTTAAGGTTCTAGAAAGATCCTGACACTTGTAAAGTCTGAGGTATTTGTTGGCTTTTTGTTTTGAGTTGTAATTTGTTGTGATTTATCTATTTGTTTTTAAAGTAGGCTCCATGCCTAGCATGGAGCCCAACTTGGGACTTGAACTCAAAACCTTGAGTTCGAGACCTGAGCAAAGTCAGACGGTTAACCTACTGAGCCACCCAGGTATCCCTGTTGTGATTTATTCTTGTCTATGTAAACATTCACACTTACACCTGATTTTTTATTGTTTTTTAAAGAAGGCTTCCCCAGACATTATAAGCTGCCTTCCCTATCTGCATGGTTACTTTACCTTAGGCCATTTAACTCCCTGGTATATTCTCCAAGGTAAATTGGTTGAAAATATAAGCCTAGCTAACTAAATGAATTAACTCACTAAATATAATTATTGATTCCAAGTCACTTAAATATTAGGAATCCTATACCAATCATTAAATTGATTTTGTGATATTCATGTTGGCAGTTGACAAAAGAGCCAGTTCTCTATTAAGACCAGTCTTTCTACATGACAAAAATCTGTGTAACATGCATATGAGAAAAGGCATCGTCTTTTTATTCTCTGTGGTAAAGGGCATACATCCATTTACCCAAGAGTGATTTCAAGTTATCAAGGACAAGTTAAAGATGGGAGGTGAAGAACATATCTCCATTTAGAATTGCTAAAAATTGAGTTGTTATCTGATATAGTTCCTCTGCTACTGTGAGAAAGGATTTATATGAACAGTAAAAACCCAGTAACCAGAGCTTATATTGAGCTCCAATAGTTTACCTGGCAAACAATTCATGTCACAGAGACAAAGAAAATGGAAAGGTCAGTACCAGCCATAATCTTGTATTTTTCCAGCTGATTTCTACATACAATGATAAATAGTGCCATTAATTGGAGTCAACAGCAATATAACTATACATCAAGCTTGTTATCTCTTGGTGTAGAATATCAGCCTTAGAATGAACAACACACTGATCAATAAGAAAACTGGCAAATGTTTTATATGGAATGTTTAATGAACTAATGGCAGATAATTAAGAGAAATAAAGGTTTGTTCTCTTAAAAAAAAACTGATAAATCCTAAATGGGTTCTGACAAACCAGATCATGTTCATGGAGTTGATCAAGGTAAATAAATTGGCAAGAATATGTGTCCATCAGCCATGAAGAGAGGTATCTGAACAAGTGTTAAGAGCAGAAAATCAACCCCATTTTTTTAAGTTTGTTGCGTTTTCTTCCAATCTTGTAAATAAACACATACTGCCAGCACCTAGTCAGAAAGTGGGTTTGGCTTAATAAAGTTCATGGCAGTTGGCCTGCTTCGTGAGGCTTGGAAAAGCAAGCTCCTTCCTGTTCATTAGGATCTGCACTTTTCCATCACTCCCATCCCAGATCTGTTGGCCAGCCAAAGTCTTTGAGTCTCACTACATACCGTGATCACACTTGAGGTTTTATGTTTTTGAGATTTCTATGTGAGTAAGTACATAATGTAAGTAAGATAAAAATCCTAGAAGAGTTCTTAATACTTCCCAGTATTAATTTATTTTGTTGTACAAAATTACACTAATCCTTGTTAAACTTGACTCTGTCTAGAGCAAGAGCATCCTTTTCACTGATATACTCTGAAAATAGTATTGATATTATGGCATCAGCAATCTTTTGATAATGAGCTGGAAGGGAAGCCTTGTTTTCAAGGACCTGAAGGAAATTTTACATTTTAATGATATTTATTACATTTTTTCTAATTAAAAAAGTAGTTAAGTGTTCCTTTGAGAAACGTGATTTTTTTTAAAGATTTTATTTATTTATTTGACAGAGAAAGAGACAGCGAGAGAGGGAACACAAGCAGGGAGAGTGGGAGAGGGAGAAACAGGCCTCCCGCCGACCAAGGAGCCCGATGCACGACTCGATCCCAGGACCCTGAGATCATGACCCAAGCCGAAGGCAGTCGCTTAACCAACTGAGCCACCCATGCACCCTGAAACAACATGATTTCTTTTGTTTTGTTTTTTAATTTTTTGTTGTTATGTTAATCACCATACATTACATCATTAGTTTTTGATGTAGTGTTCCATGATTCATTATTTGTGCATAACACCCAGTGCTCCATTCAGTACATGCCCTCTTTAATACCCATCACCAGGCTAACCCATCCCCCCACCCCCTCCCCTCTAGAATCCTCAGTTTGTTTTTCAGAGTCCATCATCTCTCATGGTTTGTCTCCCCCTCCGACTTACTCCCCTTCATTCTTCCCCTCCTGCCATCTTCTTCTTTTTCTTTCTTCTTAACATATGTTGCATTATTTGTTTCAGAAGTACAGATCTGTGATCCAACAGTCTTGCACAATTCACAGCACTCACCATAGCACATACCCTCCCCAAAGTCTATCACCCAGCCACCCCATCCCTCCCACCCCCCACCACTCCAGCAACCCTCAGTTTGTTTCCTGAGATTAAGAATTCCTCATATCAGTGAGGTCATATGATACATGTCTTTCTCTGATTGACTTACTTCACTCAGCATAACACCCTCCAGTTCCATCCACGTTGTTGCAAATGGCAAGATCACATTCCTTTTGATGGTTGCATAATATTCCATTGTGTATATATACCACATCTTCTTTATCCATTCATCGAAATAACATGATTTTTAAACTGTAATTGTTCACATTCCTACTTTTTGTAACCTCTTGAGGTTCTGGTTCAATAGCTCTGAGGTAGAACCAAGATATCAGCAATTTTAATAAATTCCCCAGGTACACCAATTTTGAAAACAAATTTGGATTTATGTATGCTGCCTTGCTTTTGTTATATTACATATATTATTAAATATATAAAAAATATAATATAAAATATTATAACATATTTTTATTTCATTAAAAATCCTTTGAAAGCATGATTTTTTATAATCTCTGGGTTTCCCATCATCAGATTGGATTATAAAGTTTTTAAAATATTTTTCTGTTTCTGGGGGCTCCTGGGTGGCTCAGTCAGTTAAGAGTCTGTCTTCAGCTCAGGTCATGATCCCAGGGTGCTGGGATTGAGCCCCATGTCGGGCTCTCTGCTCAGCAGGAGCCTGTTTCTCCCTCTCCCTGCCACTCCCCCTGCTTGTACTCTCAATCTCTGTCAAATAAATAAATAAAATCTTTTTAAAAAAAACCTTTTAAAAATAAAATATTTTTTCTATTTTTAATATATAGGTTCATTCTCATTTTAATCTTATAAATGTGCAACAGTAAACAGTAAAATATAAACTTTTCAAACCTTCTGATAAATTTCACTAGCTAGATTCCTACAAGCAATACTATTAGATCAAAAGATGTAGATTTTTTTTAAGATTTTAAAACATGTTGCTAAATTATTTTCCAGAAGTTATAATAATTTATACTAGTAGTGATGATATTGTTCTTGTGACCTTACTCCACCAGTTTTAAATGTTCTAATTATTTTTCACATTGCCAATTTGACAGCTGAAAATGGTTATCTCCTTGTATTCTTAATTTGCATGTATTTGAGTATAGTGAGAGGTTAAAATTTTTGTCTATGTATGAGCTCTTGATATTCTTTTTTTGCTGAAAAGTCTATTCAGATCCTTTTCCAAGGCAGAGGTAAAGGCCCTCAGATAACCACAGATCACCAAATTTTGAAATCCCCCAGCACATCTAACTCTTCTCTTTCCTCAAACCTTTCCAGTCTAACTAATGATGGCAGGTGGCATCCCAGGAAGCTATACCAAGGTTGCAACTTAAAAGTATTCTCCAACCTAGTGTTCCTTCTCAGGGTAAGGGATGACGGAAAGGACTCAGCTACCATTGTCACTCTCCCTCCCTTGACCTCATGCTGCCACAGGCAGGAGGGAAGTTGGGGTCCCAAAGTTCTGCGTGATCCTGGTGAGACTCCATTCCATCTCCTGGAAAACTCCCAGCTTTACCACCACCATCTAAGAGACAGAGCATCAAGAGGAATTCCTCTGGTCCCTCTAACCCTGCCCACTACCCTCCCTACAAGAAACTCAGCAATCCCAACTCTGTGCACCCAATATCCCCTAATTTAATTTATCTTCTGGCCTCTCTTAGCTCCTGGCACCCTCCTCCTCTGAAACTAAGGCTCACCCGTCAGCTACATCTCTTTTTTATTTTTAGGCTCTTCTCTCAAAATGCTTGTTTCATTTTGTTCTATTTGGCTCAGAGAGGAGAGCACAACTCGTCTCCTGCAGCTCTCCCCACTGGTGGCTGCTTTGTAATAGCAGTTCTCACACACTTCATAATCCTGGGCCTGTGTATGTAGTTGTGTGTTCCTTGCTCCTCCTGTTCTTCTCAGAATAGTCTCTCCATATGCTATAAAAGCCTTTAGATCTGAACCTCAGCTAACACCCCTCTTATCTCTACCCCTCATTGTGCAGTCACTATACACCCCCAGTTTACTTACTCTCATGCCCAGATTGTTTTGGCTCATGTCTCATTTTTAGTCTGTCCAATGCTAGTCACATGATCCTTTTTGGTGATTTCAATAGCTCCAATTCTGATCCTTCCAGATCCTGACATTACAGATCCTTGAACTCCTCTCTTCCAATGACCTTGCTCTTCCCCCAATCTCAGTCACTTTCTCTGATAGTTACACCATAGACTCTATCAATAACTACATTCCTTCCATTTCCTCAATTTCAAGCATCTCACTTTCTGATTTCCACTTGCTGTCTTTCAAGCTCACTTTATCTAAGCACTCTAACACTTAAAACTCTTTGACCCTACTGGGACCTGCAGGGCATTGAGCCTATTAAATGTTCACAGTAACTCACACCTTCCTTGCCATTGGTTCCTCCCTTCCCCAGCCTAGATTCCATATTGTGATGTTGTACTGCATTTACCCTTAACTCCCTAGTCTCCTTCAGTTGTTTTTACTCCATGGAAAAATCCCGAACCTGGCTAAATGCAGCCATCAAACTAATCAATTGCATCATCTGCACAACTGAATGAAACTAGAAGGAAACACATGTCTATGTCAACTGGTCTCATTTTGTATTTATAGACTCTACAGCAATAGTATTATATTCTAGTCCATGAGTTATCCCCTTCCCTTGGACCATCTATATCTTCTCTCTTCCTACAAGCACTTAAAACATCCTCAATCTTAGCTCATGACTTTGATTCTTGTTTTCCTAAGGAAATAGGAGCAATGAGAAAATAGCATCTACCTCTACTCACATAGTTTAATCTGTGCCTATCTACACTGCCTTCACTCTCGTTATTACATGTGGAAGATAGCGTTAATGAATTCTTCATTCCTCCCTCTAGACATGCTCTATGCCATCTTATTTGACAGTTCCTCTTATTAAGAGATGGAGTATATTGCCTCACCTCTTGATTTTTTGGGTTTAACAATTGTGACTTGCTTTGGCCAACAGAGTAGAGCAAAAGTGACTGTGCCAGTTCTAAGCTTAGGTTTCAAGGGGTTTTAAAGTTTCCCACTGCCTTTCATGTGCTTCAACCATTATCATGAGCCTGAGCCCCAGAACAGGAGACATGTGGATTAGACCTGAGCCCAAACCATGGAGACAAGCTGAGGTACCTACTGCTGCTTGGAAAGAGTTGTCCAGTTTCTCCAATCTAGCTTAGATATGCTGACCTCCAACACACCTGCAGAGTTACATAATGCTCATTGGTATGAGTCACTGGAGTGCAGTGGTGTTTGCTGTGTGGCATCATTATGGCCATAGTTTCCTGCCATCCTGTAAATAAGATAGGTTGTCTATGGCCAACTTTTCCATTAGGTTCCATTCTCTCACAACCACTTGATATTCCCGATGAGTGTCATCTCTCTTTTGTATAATCCAGTTTTCCTTCTCTCCTAAATCACTTCCATCATAATAAAAACATAATGAAATATCTGACATTTTTAGAAATTATTTCTTTCTGGCCCTATACTTTTTTCTAGTCACCAACAAATTGCTCTCTTCCTTTCTATAGCAAATTTCCACATTTTCTCCAATTCTCCTCCAAATTTCTTTTGAACCAACTTTCATCAAGCATTTGCTTTGACCATTCAACCAAAACAGTTTTGCCAAGGCGAACAAAAACCTCTATATTGGGAAATTTCCCAATATAGAGGCCGATTCTCAATCAGTTTATTTGAATTATTAGCAGCGTTTGACACAATGCTTAACTCTTCTCTTTGAAGTGATTTCTTTACTTGGCAGTCAGCACACTCACTCTCCTGGTTTTTCTCCAGTCCCCACTGGACATTCCTCTATGTCTCCTTTGCTGATTTCTTCTTATCGCCTAAATCCATATACTTTGGATGCCCCAGTTCTTGGCTTTGAGCTGTTTATCTTCTCCACCTAAACTTTGTATTAGATGATCTCATTTGGTCTTATAGCTTAAATACCAATATATGCTATTGGGTCCCAAAATTATTTATCCAGCCCAAACCTCTCAACTAAACATAAGATTCATAAGTATAACTCTATAACTGAACTCCCAATATTGAAGACCCTGATGGATCCGAAACTTCACAAGTCTGAAACCAAATCCTTATATCCTCCAACAAACCTGCTCCCCTCCATAGTCTTTACCACTTTTGTATATAGTAACTCCATCATTCTTATAGCTTAGACTAAAAACTTTGGTGACATCCTTGAAAATTCTTTCTCTCAACCCCCCCCCCCCCACTTTTCCTGGCTCTTCCTTCTAGCTGGAAAACTTCCCTCAGATAGCCACATGGCTGGCTTCAGTTTCTTCAGGTCACTCTTCCAACATCAACTTGTCTGACCCCTCACATAAAATAGCAGCCTTCACCTTCTTCTCACCAATTGGCTAGTATTCCCAGTCCTACTGTGGGGTGTGTGTGTGTGTGTGTGTGTGTGTGTGTGTGTGTGTGTGTTTCCTGCAAGATACCTATCACTTTCTGTGTACTCATTTTTGCTTATTGGTTATCTTCCTCCATTAGAATGTAAGCTCAAGGGATGGGGTGGCTGGGTGATAGACATTGGGGAGGGTATGTGCTATGGTGAGCGCTGTGAATTGTGTAAGACAGTTGAATCACAGATCTGTACCTCTGAAACAAATAATACATTATATGTTAAAAAAAAAAAGATAGCAGGAAGGGAAAAATGAGGGGGGGCAATTGGAGGGGGAGACGAACCATGAGAGACTATGGACTCTGAGAAACAAACTGAGGGTTCTAGAGGGGACGGGGGTGGGGGGATGAGTTAGCCTGGTGATGGGTATTAAAGAGGGCACGTTCTGCGTGGAGCACTGGGTGTTGTGCACAAACAATGAATCATGGAACACTACATCCAAAACTAATGATGTAATGTATGGTGATTAACATAACAATAAAAAATTAAAAAAAACTAATGATGTAATGTATGGTGATTAACATAACATAATTTTTAAAAAAAGGAAAAGAAAAAGAACCCCCCCCAAAAAAGAATGTAAGCTCAACTGGAAGAGCCATATCTGTTAGTTGACTGCTATTTTCTCATCTCACAGTATTCTCAAAGTAGTGCCTGGAATATATAATACACTCAATGAACATATACAAATGAATGACAGTGATAAAATCTATGGCACCAAACTCCAGCATAAAAACATATTTAAATGTTTTTTCCACATTTAACTTATATATACCAAATTCCACTAGATTTATTCATCACTGAATTAATTTTTATTTTTTCACTATTTTAACTAAAAATTTTATTTTAATAATCATAGATTCACATATAGTTATAAGAAATAATAGGTCCCATGTATCCTTTACACATTTTCCCTTGTAAAACTGAAATATCATATCACAACTAGGACATTGGCATTGATACAATCAAGAGAAAGAATATTTCCATCACCACAAAGATCCCTCATTAGTACATTCTTTTTTTGTTGCTGAACAGTATTCCATGGCATGGATATACCACAGTTTGTTTAATCATTTACTCAGAAAAGGACATCTGGGCTGTTTCCAGTTTGCAGCTGTTATAAATAAAGCTGCTATAGACATTCTGTGTAGGATTTGGTGTGAGCATAAGTTTTCATTTCTCTGGGATAAATGCCCAAGAGAACAATTGCTGGGTGCTGTAATAATTACGTTTAGTTTTTTTTTAATATGTAAATTGTTTTCCTGGATAGCTGTACCATTTTACATTCCCATCAGCAATGTATAAGTGATCAGTTTTTCCTCATCCTTGTTAGCATTTGGTGTTGTCACTCATTTTTATTTTAGTCATTTTGATAAGTGTGTAGCAATATCTCACTGTGGTTTAATTTGTTTTCCTTAATAACTAATGATGCTGAAGTTCATGACTGATTTTGAAGAGGGATTTTACATATTTTTTGTATGTGTCTCCTGATACAACTATTTTTTAATTGAAATATAATTAGCATCTAATATCTTATTAGTTTCAGGATATTTATACCATGTCTATGGCTCTCAAATTATGGCTGTTAGGAAATTTACCACTTCTCCCCACCAATTCCCAGTGGCTTCTAAAGCAGAAATGATTAACTCTATGATAGATAATATTGATGAAGTAGTGAAAGATGATCAAAAATCATATGTTTAACAAACACTAAGATCCTTAAAAGAAGAATATAAGTGTCACAAAAGTCATGTCCTCATTTGTAGGAAACCAGATCAGGAATGGATGATCAATTTCAGGTCATATGATATGGGACATTCAGTGGTAGAATTCATAGTGTTGACAGAGATGTCATATTTTTTGCCTTGATAGCCAACAAAAAAATAAATTCTAAAATTAAAAGACCAGAATGATAACTGCTCTAACATCTCATCTCTTGGACACAAATACTATTAGATACACTAATAAAGCAACACCTGTACATCTTTCCCTTTCAGATCTCAACCAGTCATCATGTGGGAGAGATGGTGCATACTCCACAGAGTATCTTAAATTTAAAGAAACAGAGCTCTTGACCTTGCTATTAAGCTTAGTTCCAGGAAATCAGCTTTTTCCAGCAGAGTACATGGCTCCATCTGACTCACCCAAATGACTCTGACCCAGATGACTCTGTTCATCTGAGACAAAGTGGGGTTTGATACTAAAAATGGGGAAGATTATAGGAGTATGGGCTGGGTTTGGGTCTTACTGGTAAGTCAATCAAATAAAATTTTATTCTTAAGGATTATAAACACACAAAAATTTGCATAAACATTTATGGAATAATGGTAGGAAACAGCATCGCTCCAATAAACCAAATGTACCAATGTGAGAAGAGACGACTCAGCTTGTAGATCTCTTGATTTTCTGGAATGAGCTGTTTGAGCAATGCAGCCTCTAACAATGGAAACTGCTCCAAGGTACCTTGAGGAGCAGCTCATAGGAGGAGCCTCTGAGCATTAGGGTTCAGATCCTCATTTATACCACCACACCTACAACCATCCTCCTTGTCAGTCATCATAAAAAAAATTTTAATAATGATAAATATTAGAGTAAAAAGATTTTCACTTTCTACTTCTTAAAAATAATGACTGTATGATAGTTAAATGCAAATTAAAACTAAAATTTGAGAGAAAATAAAAAGAAGTAAAAGTCGAAAATTTTTTAAAATTGAAATTCTGATAAAAGTTTAAAGGTTAAAAATAAGGTAAAATAGATGTGAGTTAAAATAAAAGATAAAGAGCAAGAAGCCAATAGGATAAAAGGTTAAACAAATAAAAGTAGAGAAAATAAAAATTCGATAAAACCTAAAGCCCAGCAGATAAACAGTGAAATATGTAAAAGAAAATTGGACTAAGGATTAAGAATAAAATGGGGAACTTAAAATGTAAAATTGAAAAATGTGAAATTGAAAAAGTAAAGAGCATCAGGATAAAAACATTTTTAAAGGAAAATGGAAATAGAAAGATTGAATAGTAAAGAAACAGGTGATCTTAAAAGTATCCTCCAGCAGTTGACTAAGAGTGAAAATTTACTATTACATATTTCTTAGGGGCACTTGTGTCATTCTTCTTCCTCCAGTGGAATTTGTCCTTTGGAGTGGCAGTCCCCCTCCAGAGCCCTACATGGAGAGAGCTTTCCAATGAAGTACCTTCATGGTAGGTCCTGGGCCTCAACTGCATAAATTAATGGTAGGATTGAGATCCAGGTTGAAAGAAGCAGCACCCAGCATGCCCTCTGGTAAATTCTAGGAAAAAAATGTGTGATGTATAAGGTCAATACACATCACATGCATTTGCCTGTTGTGTCAGTTAGTAAAGCACTTTCCAATCTATTACTTTCTTGTGACCTTTAGATTAGCTTCATGAGGTGGGCAGAGATAATTTGTACCTTCGAGAAGAAACCAGTTCTTAGAGATTGGAGACTGACAGTGCTAACAAGTGTGGAGTCAGGTAGCATTATACTATGAGGAAAGAGCACTAAATATGAGCCTAGTTCTTCTGAAGCTGAGCAATAAAACCATGTTAACACACTCATAAAACAGTAGGTAGAACTCAGGATGGATAAGAGGAAGGCTTTCAGAATTTTTTGCAATGAAGCCATTTGTATGCCTTGTGCTGGAGGACCTCCATGAATTGCCTTAGAAAGAAGGAAGTCTCTGGAAGGGCCTCAGTGCCATTTCAATAAAATCCCTTTCCTGTTTTCTGCTTGCCCTGGCGTATGCAATCTATCCCTCAGCCATTTGTGCAGCCACCTTGTGACCTTGCCATGGCAGGTAAGAAATGAGAAATTTTGAGGATGGCTGCACGCCCTGGATTTTCATGGCCTTGGCATAAAAATATTTAGTACAGGAGCTTTCAGAGCAGTGAACTGGTGAGGAAGGGCTGCAGAGTTCTCTGAGCCTCCAACTCACCTTTCTGCCTACGAGGAGCTGCCCTAGCCTCGAGGGTTCTCATAGTCTGTAAATACCAAGGCCGGCAAAAGGAGAATTATTGCTTCCTGTGCCATCATTAGAGATTTCCCACTTCCTTGGGGTTTTTCCAGACCTTGCTATAAAAAAAAAAAAAAAAAGTGTGTGTGTGTGTGTGTGTGTGTGTGTGTGTATGTGTGTGTGTGTGTGTGTGTGTGGCTTTCTGCTGACATTTGAAGGGCAACACTTTATAACCAAGGATTACCATGGATTTGGAAACCTTTCTGGGTTTGAAAGAAGCGTCATAGTTTGTTGATAAACCTTGGTGTTTGATGTTGGAAAGCCTCTGGAAGAAGTGGGCAAGGATGATTATTTACCGTCCAGCCCCTGCTTCCTACAATTCTGAGTTTCCTTAATACACTGAGTTGATTTTCCCTGCTCTTGAGAGGAGGAAAGATAGAAGCAACTAGATGCAGAAGGGAACAATTAACAAGGGCAACAAAATAAGGCTAGCAGGACATGATAGGTAATAGAGAAAGACTCTATTTTTACAGATTTTTATAGAATCAAGGCTTTCTAAAAGTAATAAGTAATCCAGGGATGTCATAGAAAAATCTAAAAAGTTTCTCCTGTAGCTCCTGCATGATAGACTCATGTTACTTCTCTGCTTTGACTTTCACTTCCCTTTCCTCCTCTTCCTTTTCTTTTATTTACCTGTCTTTTTAAAAAGCTAAACTCACAGCTTCCTTCTAGTTTCTTCACCTCCAGGTAGTAGCAGCATGATATGACAAGCCATTCAATCATCTGTCTTTTATTTAACAAATATTGTTGAGTGCCTGTTATAAACAGGGCATTATACTGGGCACTGAGAGTGCTAACCACATTAAATGCTTATAATGAATATCTGCTATGTATAATAGTATAGAAAGGTATTATAGAAAAGTCACCTAAAGAGGTGCCTCAATCTGTTAAGTGTCTGCCTTCGGCTCAGGTCATGATCCCGGGGTCCTGGGATCGAGCCCCACATCGAGCCTGCTTCTCCTTCTCCCTCTGCCTGCCATTCCCTCTGCTTGTACTCTCTCCCTGTCTAATAAAAATTTTTTTTAAATCTTTAAAAAAAAAAAGAAAAGTCGCCTAAAGCCATCAGAAAGAAATGCTGGCTCATGCTTCCTTCATCAAGAAATTAATTCCTGCAGCAATCAGTTGGCTGCAAAGTCACTTCAAATACCATTTCTCTTCCCTTGACCTGTGTTTTTCATTTGCAAGGAAGAAAAAGTGTCAGATGGTTTTTGCTTATCAATTTATGTCAACTTCTTATTCACCCAAATATCATTTCTATTGGCAGAAAAGTTATAACTGGCATCTATCCTGTATCTGATGTCAAAATATTAATGGCTCCTACATTTAAAGCAGAAAACATGTATCATATGACCTCACTGATATGAGGAATTCTTAATCTCAGGAAACAAACTGAGTGTTGCTGGAGTGGTGGGGGGTGGGAGGGATGGGGTGGCTGGGTGACAGACATTGGGGAAGGCATGTGGTATGGTGACGCTGTGAATTGTGTAAGACTGTTGAATCACAGACCTGAACCTCAGAAACAAATAATACATTATATGTTTAAAAAAAAAGAAGAAGAAGAAGATAGCAGGAGGGGAAGAATGAAGGCAAGGAAATTGGAGGGGGAGATGAACCATGGGAGACTATGGACTCTGAGAAACAAACTGAGGGTTCTAGAGGGGAGGGGGGTGGGGGGATGTGTGAGCCTGGTGATGGGTATTTAAGAGGGCATGTATTGAATGGAGCACTGGGTGTTATACGCAAACAATGAATTATGGAACACTACATCAAAAACTAATGATGTAATGTATGGTGACTAACATAACATAAAAAAATTTTTAAGTGAAGAATTAAAAAAACCTGAAAAAATAGTAGAAATGAAAAAAAAATTGAAAAATGAATATATTAACAAAAAAGAAAACAATATATAGAAAGGGGTTACCATATCAAGCAGGTCAGAATTTACATGCAATTAAGACTTATAAACAAAAATATTTTTTTTAAATCTTCTTCCATTTATTTAATGAAACCCATTTTGGACCTTTTTATAAAGGCTTGAAATTAAGATTAAAGGTCACTCCATTGTAAGATTCTGAGACCAGAAAATGTGTCATGGATGCTTGAGCCAGAATTAAACAGCAGGTACTAACAAGAAAACTAGAGGAAGCAGGTGGCTCCATCACATCTCAGAAGACATCAATAAATAATACCCAGGGATGCAGAGATCCAGCAAGATGAAGCAAGCTCTCCGGAATGTCAGAGAGGACCACATGTGTGAAAGAATAACAGAGGCATTTCTCTCTGTACAAGGCTCCAACCTGGGAAGGGACATAGAAATAAACAGTCTTGATAGGGAATTTAACATTCTGAGTTGCCTAAAAGGAAGTTGCATTAATATAATTTAACAAGATTGACTATTTTTCTCAAGAACAGGATGAGATCATGAAAAATATAGAGTAAATTAGCATTTTGGACAGAAGGGTCATTGTGTTTCAGATGACTTTTCCTACACATTCCTTGGTCTACCTTGGCCCTAACTGGAACTCTTTTTAGGAAGGAAAAGACATAAATGTAGCTTTGGTAACTGTTGATCTGTTAACAGAATGCCAGAGAAGAAAACAGACCAACGAGTAATGTCAACTCTAAGTATGAACCTAACCTTACCTTTCAAAAGGTGCTCTAACACATGCCTTCTTGATGAGAACCTGGGCTCACATTGGTGAACACAGAGAAGCAAAAGCCAGTGCTAGAGGAAATTTTTTTTTTTTCCAGAACAACTGACCTGAAAGACTATTTGATCCAACTTTCATATGTCAGCTATACTTTTGTCATCTACCACCAATCTCAGCAAACCAAAAATTAAAGAATTAATCAAGTAATTGCATTTGTTCTAATAAGCATATCACCTACTTTATAGCCTATATTGAAGCAAAAGTAACTGACACATCACCTAAGAATTGAAAAAGGAAAGAGAAAGTTTCATAATGCTGTTTGTTTCTTGACAGTTTAAAAAAACACACACACACACAGAAGTGATGGCATTGGAAATACAGTCTGTGCTAATCAGGAGACTCATTGTTCTTTTATGTTCTCTACTGAAGCATTCGTTACAAGGACAGGATTTGGAGGTTTAATTAGGGAGGGACTCAGCATGGGACATTTATGTCTTAGTTGGATGCAAAATCTCACCTGATTTCCAACATTGTTTGATAATAAATATTTAACAGGAAGCCATGCAGAGATGGAAGATATTCAACTCAGAGAAAGATGTAGCACACCAGGCCAGTGGTTAAACCAAATTACTGCATTTTGCAACTGGGTGCAACAGATTTATAAATGAACTGACAGAAAAATTGAACCACCTCCTAAAGAGCAGAGTCTGAATGATATTAATCCATCTGTCACCCTCAATTATTTTCATTTAAATATGTATGATATGCATTTTCATTTAATCGTGTTTTCATTTAAAAGTCTATTTTCATTGAAACATGTATAAACACTTCATTTAAACACGTATAACATGTAAACATATAAAGAAGGAAAATTTAGAAGGAGGAAATTTGGAAGTCCAGGTAATAGGGATCAGAGAAAGATGAACTATAGAGAAAGGGCAGTATCTGTTATGCCCTGCCACAAGTATAAGACCCTGAAATGAATGTCTAGTCTGGTCGACACTGTAAATCAAACGGGATGAGCCTTCCATCAGAGGACCAACAAGCTCTTTGTGAGTCTCTTACTCTTTTTCAAAGTCTTTTCAAAGGCTGGTGTCACCTGTTTCCTCAATCCCTTCATCAGTGTTCATGCAGACACTTGAAGATAGGGATTCCAGATTTAACAGGGTTTCCAGAGAGTCCAATAAAATCACAAACATGTAAATAGATTAATAAACAATTAAAGGATGGTTCTCCAAAAGCTGTTTGCAAACCGATTTTCTTACAATTTGAGTTCCTTTTAAGTCCACCCAAGGAACTTTTGCCTTAAAGACAGTCCTGTCATGAATCCTATAAAAACAAAGATTGCCTTGCATTTGTTTTGTATGCTAGATTCCCACCCATGGAATTCCCTAAAGCATAGAAAACACAAATACCAATTATAAAACTCACTATGAGGTTTCTAAAATGATCTGAACTGTTCTTTTCCTTCTATCTTTCTTTCTTTCAGCACTTGGATCTTTCTTTGCATACCTTTCTCCTTAAAAGGAGACTAAGTCTGATCTCTCAGGGCCATTATTTTTTCTGAAGACAAAAGAAAAAGACAGCATCATCCAACCTCCTTCCTTCTCTGTCCCCCACCTCCTTTTTGTTCACACCGTGCGAGGGACCTAATTGTCTAACGTGGGTCAGATATGAATACAAGAAAAGAAGATTTATGGGAGGTTGTCTTTTTCCACTTAAAATTCTTGAACTACACACATATTCTGACAGTCTTGTGAAATCCAATAGCTTTGATTCATTTAAATTATAATCTTTCTCTTTTCCTCCTGTTTAAAAAAAGGCATTCGATTCAAGTGATATTTTCCTAATACTGATCATATCATTCAGTGACTATTTAAACCTTTGTAAGCTACTGACACTATTCCTTTGAGTTCTAAACACTGACTTATTGAGCAGTATATACATGCATTTGATATACATTGAAAAATTTAATACTTTTTTAAATATAAATTTTAGTTAACATACAGTGCAATATTAGTTTCTGGAGTAGAATTCAGTGATCATCAGTTATATACAACACCCAGTGCTCATTACAAAAAGTGCCTCTTTAATACCCATCGCCCATCTAGCACATTCCACCATCCACATCCCTCCATCAACCTTTTGTTTTCTATTGATAAGAGTTTCTTATGGTTTGTTTCCCTCTGTCCTTTTTTCCCCCTTCCCATATGTTTATGTTTTCTTCCTTAAATTCCACATAAAAGCGAGCTCATATTGTATCTGTCTTTCTCTGACTGACTTATTTCATTTAGCATAATATACTCTAGCTCCATCCACAAGTCACTGCAAATGACGAGATTTCATTTTTTGATGGCTGAGTAATATTCCAGTGTGTGTGTGTGTGTGTGTGTGTGTGTGTGTGTGTGTGTGTGTGTGTGTGTACACTGCATCTTCTTTATCCATTCATCAGTCAATGGACATTTGGGCTCCCTCAGTAGTTTGACTATTGTTGCTAATGCTGCTATAAACATCAGGGTGTACATACCCCTTCAAATCTGTATTTTTGTATCCTTTGGATAAACACTGAGTAGTGAAATTACTAGATCCTAGGGTAGTTCTATTTTTAACTTTCTGAGGAGCCTCCATACTATTCTCCACAGTGACTGGACCAGTTTTCATTCCCACCAATGCAAGAGGGTTCCCCTTTCTCCACACCCTCGCCAATACCTATTGTTTCTTGTGTTGTTAATTTTTCCCATTCTGACAGGTGTCAGGTGGTATCTCATCATGGTTTTGATTTGTACTTCCTGATGATGAGTGATGTTGAGCATCTTTTAATGTGACTGTTGGCCATCTGGATGTCTTCTTTGGAAAAGTGTCTATTCATGTCTTCTGCCCATTTCTTAACTGGGTGATTTGTTTTTTTAGGTGTTGAGTTTGATAAGTTCTTTATAGGTTTGCATACTAACCCTTTATCAGGTATGTCATTTGCAAATATCTTCTCCCATTCTGTAGGCTGCCTTTTAGTTGTGTTGATTGTTTCCTTTGCTGTGCAGAAGCTTTTTATCTTGATGAAGTCCCAAAAGTTCATTTTTGCTTTTGTTTCCCTTGCCTCTGGTGATGTGTCTAATAAGAAGTTGCTACAGCCGAGGTCAAAGAGGTTTCTGCATATGTTCTCTTCTAGGATTTTGATGGTTTCCTGTCTCACATTTAGGTCTTTCATCCATTTTGAATTTATTTTTGTGTGTGGTGTAAGAAAGTGGTCCAGTTTCATTCTTTTGCATGTCGCTGTCTAGTTTTCCTAGCACCATTTACTGAAGAGACTTTTTTCCATTGGATATTCCTTCCTGCTTTGTTGAATATTAGTTGACCAAATAGTTGTGGTTACATTTCTGGTTTCTCTATTCTGTTCCATTGATCTATATGTCTGTTTTTGTGCAAGTACCATACTGTCTTGATGACTACAACTTTGTAAGATAGCTTGAAGTCTGCAATCACGATGCCTCCAGTTTTGTTTTCCTTTTTCAAGATTGCTTTGGTTGTTCAGGGTCTTTTGTGGTTTCATACAAATTTTAAGATTGTTCTAGCTCTGTGAAAAATGCTGGTGGCAGTTTGGTAGGGATTGCATTAAATGTGTAGATTGCTTTGGGTAGTATAGACATTTTAACAATGTTTGTTCTTTCAATCCACGAGGATGGAATGCTTTGCCATTTCTTGGTGTCCTCTTTAATATCTTTCATAAGTGTTCTAAAGTTTTCAGAGTACAGATCTTTTACCTCTTTGGCTAGGTTTATTCCTAGATATCTTATTGTTTTTGGTGCAATTGCAAATGGGATCAATTCCTTGATTTCTTTTTCTGCTGCTTTGTTATTGGTGTATAGAAATGCAACAGATTTCTGCATATTGATTTGATATCCTGTAACTGCTGAATTCATCCAATAGTTCAAGCAATTTTTTGATGGAGTCTTGAGTTTTCTACATAGAGTATCATGTTGCCTGCAAACAGTGGAAGTTTGACTTCTTCCTTGCCAATTTAGATGCCTTGTATTTATTTTTGCTGTCTGATTGCTGAGGCAAAGACTTCCAGTACTTCATTACATAGTAGTGGTGGGAGTGGACATCCTTGTCTTGTGTCTGACTGTAGGGGGAAGGCTTTCAGTTTTTCCCAGTTGAAGATGATATTAGCTGTGTGGGTCTTTTGTTTATGGCCTTTATGATGTTGAGGTATGTTCCATCTATCCCTACCTCACTGAGGGTTTTTTATCAAGAATCAATGCTGTATTTTGTCAAATGCTTTTCTGCATCTATTGAACAGAACCATAGGGTTCTTATCCTTTCTTTTATTAATGTTGTGTATCACGTTGATTGATTTGCAAATATGGAACCACCCCTGCAGGCCAGGAATAAATCCCACTTGATCATGCTGAATAATACTGCTATAAACATCAGGGTGCATGTACCCCTTCAAACTGTATTTTTATATCCTTCGGGTAAGTACCTAGTAATGCAATTGCTGGATCCTAGGATATTTCTATTTTTAACTTTTTGAGGAACCTCTATACTGTTCAGAGTGGCTGCACCAGTTTGCATTCCCTTGTAGGCAGCATATAGGTAGATCTTGTTTTTTTATCCATTGGGATACCCTATGTCTTTTGATTGGAGCATTTAGTCCATTTATATCCAGAATGATTATTGAAAGATATGAATTTAGTGTCATTGTGTTACCTGTAGAGTTGGTGTTTCTGGTGATGTTCTCTGGTCCTTTCTAGTCTTTGTTGCTTTTGGTCTTTTTTCCCGAACCAGAGTCTCCCCCTTAATATTTCTTGCAGGGCTGGTTTAGTGTTCATGAACTCCTTTAATTTTTGTTTGAGAAACTCTTTATTTCTCCTTTATTGAATGACAGCATTGTTAGATAAGGTATTCTTGGCTGCATATCTTTCCCATTCAGCACATTGAATATATCCTGTCATTCTCTTCTGGCCTGCCAAGCTTCTGTGGACATATCTGCTGCAAACCTGGTCTGTCCTCCCTTGTAGGTTAAGGACTTTGTTTTTGTTTTCCTTTGCTGCTTTCAGGATTCATTCCTTGTCTATGTATTTTGCACATTTGACTATGATATGTCTTGGTGATCAGCAGCTTTTGTTGAATTTAATGGGAGTTCTCTGTGTTTTTTTGATTTTATCCTTTCCCAGATTAGGGAAGTTTTCAGCTATAATTTGCTAGAATAAACCTTCTTCCCTTTTTTCTCTCTTTGTCTTCTGGGACTTCTCTGATATGAATATTATTCTGTTTTAATAAGTCACTGAGTTGTCTAAGTCTACCTTTGTGATCCATTACCACTGTTTCCCTCTTCTTGTCAGATTCATTATTTTTCATAATTTTATCTGCTGTATCACTGATTCATTCCTCTGCTTCATCCATCTCATTTTCATGGCATATTGGTTATAGCATTTTTAATTTTGGCCTGACTAGATTTTAGTTTTTTTTTTAATCTCTGCAGTAAGGGATTCTCTAGTGTCTTCTGTTTTTTTCAAGCCCAGCTAGTATCCATATAATTGTTATTTTAAATTCTAGTTCACACATCTTACTTATATCAGTATTGATTAAATCTCTGGCCATCATTTCTTCCTGTTCTTTCTTTTGGGGTGAATTCCTCCATCTTGTCATTTCGGAGGGAAAGGAGAAAAACAGCAAAATAAAACAAATTAAAATATTAAATTAAAAAAATAAAATAAAATAAAATACATAAAGGAAGCTAGACCCTAGGTATATTTTTGTCTGCTTGCTATGAGAAGCTTGATAGAAAAAAGGTAGAAAGAAAGAAAAGAAAAAGAAAAAAAATGAACATGAAAAAATATATAAAGTAAAATAAAAAATTTAACAGTTGTTCTTTCTGCATCAAAAAAAAAAAAAAGACCAAGACAAAAAAAAAAAGAAAAAGAAAAGAAAAAAGAAACAAACAAACT